>NW_016804856.1:340623-378739 GCF_001698545.2 Rhinopithecus bieti
TTCCTTCTTTCCTTCCTTCTTTCCTTCCTTCCTTCCTTCCTTCCTTCTTTCCTTCCTTCCTCCTTTCCTTTCCTTCCTTCCTTCTTTCTTTCCTTCCTTCTTTCCTTCCTCCTTTCCTTTCCTATCCTTCCTCCCTCCCTCCCTTCCTTCCTTCCTTCCTTCCTCCCTTTCTTCCTTCCTCCCTCCCTCCCTTCCTTCCTTCCTTCCCTTCCTTCCTTTCTTCCTTCCTTCTTTCCTTCCTTCTTTCTTTCCTTCCTTCCTTTCTTTTGCCTTTTTTTCTTCCTTCTATTAAATCTATACCATTTCTAAGAACAAAATTGAATTTAAAGGCTTTAAAGGGTAAAAATTTAACAGTAATTACCTTTCTGGAATTATTATACAAATTTTTAAGTTGTTTTTGAAAAACTTCTAGCAATTGTAATAGTATCAGGGTATGATCTTATTTGAAATACAAAGCCAATGTCTGACTAAGGTTAGGTCTGCTTGTATTCCCATTGACCCATATAGCCCAAAAGCATTTAATATGGGAGAAGGTCAGCTGTTACACTTGAGTAAAAATTCTCCAGTTACTAATTACAAAACGAGAGAACTTAGTTTTGCTTTTCTCCTCTCCTCTTTTATCTCTGTTTCTCTTATAACTTTTAGAAGACACTGTTTTCCTAATGAACATTTTATGGATTGGAACAAATATTTTTTGATTTTAATTTTAGTTATTTTGTATCCAGTTACAACTCTGCAGGTGAATAATGAATAATATGAGTGTTTCACAGAATGTAAAGGGGAAAATAATCTAAACCAAAAGTAAGAAGATTAATAGAAAATATTAATATATAAAATACATTTAAAAGTTATAGATGTAGACCAAAAGATTTACAGAGAATTGTGCACTAAAACAAGACAGAAACACATTCAGAAATATTCCCTTGCAAATGGGCACATCTAATAAAAGTTAAATAATATCTAAAGAGAGACCAGTGGGAGTTGTTTTTCATAGGAAATACTATTAGTTAATTTGTTTAAGTCTAAATGACTGATGTGTCCAAACCTGGTAACACTTGCAAAATAGAATTCAAAACTATTTTCAACATTTGGAATTATTCCACTTTTTCAGACCTTGTTCTTAAGGAATATTTATATAAGAGCCACAGATATTCACATAAAGAAACAAAGGACTTAAAACTTCATATTCCATATGTAAATCTCTGTGAGTAATGGCATTAAGCCTGGCTTACTTGGTACACGTTACATAATACTGGGTGAGGAATGATTAAATGGAATCAGCTCTTGGACTGTCTTGCCCCAGTGCATAGCATTACACAGTAGTGATGAAGACCTCATTCTGCCCTATGAGAATGAAGGAGGTCTGTTTTCATCTTGAACCCAATTTGTTAAACACAAATGTATTCACAGTGTTTATATTTTGGGTAGAATTAATCAACAAGTACTTAATAGTAAGTAGCAAGTGCAGCACAGTGAGGAGCAAGAAAGGCCATCGTGTTTTTAGAATATGTTGAAAAGAACCAAAGCTTCCCTAGGACAATATGGTAGAGGTTTCACTTAAAAGAAACTTTGTACTCATACATAAGCAAATGAGAAGAACTTTCTGCCAACAGTAACATAGCAGGAGTCTCTGAAACACATAATTGTCAAATATATAAGGAAATCAGCACAGGATGTAGTACGTTTTAGGAGATCTGAACACAGAGAAAGCAGATAAATTTCGGCTCAATCAGAACAGAAGCAGTTTGTAGTTGATATGGTTTGGGTTTGTGTCCCTGTGCAAATCTCATGTCGAATTGGAGGAAGGACCTGGTAGGAGGTATTTGGATGATGGTGTGGATTTCTCCCTTGCAGTTCTCATGATAGTGAGCGAGTTCTCATGAGATCTGATGGTTTAAAAGTGTAGCACTTCCCCTTCACTCTCTTTCTCTCCTGTCTCCATGAGAAGGAGGTGCTTACTGCCCCTTAACCTTCTGCCATAATTGTAAGTATCCTGAGGTCTCCCATTCATGCTTACTGTCAAGCCTGCAGAACTGTGAGTCAATTAAACCTCTTTTCCTCATAAATTACCCAGTCTCAGGTAGTTCTTTATAGTAGAGTGAAAATGGATGAATACGGTAGTCATTAGTTGGGAGCCCATGACATCTCAAGTTAATACATAATGAGTTTATAGCTCATAGTGTGGCTTCATTCATTCTAAAAAAAAATATTTTTTTCTGTTTTCATAGAGTCCCAAATCAATAACACTTGAAGTAGATGATTTGTTTCAGTCATGAATCTGATATTCAAAGTAGTAAAACAGGGCCAGGTGCAATGGCTCACACCTGTTATTTCACCACTTTTGGGAGGCCAAGGCAGGGAGGGAGTATGGCTTGAAGCCAGGAGTTTATGATCAAGGTAGTAAAAGGTATATACCCAAAGGATTATAAATCATGCTGCTATAAAGACACAATGAACACTATTCATTGCGGCCTATCACAATAGCAAAGACTTGGAATCAACCCAAATGTCCATCTGTGACAGATGGATTAAAGAAATGTGCACCATATACACCAGCGAATACTATGCAGTCATAAAAGATGAGTTCGTGTCCTTTGTAACGGGACAGGGAGCAGCTGGAAACCATCATTCTTCAGCAAACTATCGAAGAACAGAAAACCAAAACACCGCATGTTCCACTCATAGTGGAACCGAACAAATGAGAATCACTGACTGGAAGGGGAACATCACACATCCTCGGGCCTATCATGGGGAGGGGAGGGGGGAGGGATTGCACTGAGTTTATACCTGATTAAAGACGTAGTTGATTGGGTGCTGACGTGTTGATGGGTCAGCACACCAACATGGCACAAGGATACATATGTAACAAACCTCAACGTTATGCACATGTACCCTAGAACTTAAAGTAATAATAAAACAAAACAAAACAAAACAAAAAACTCAGGTAAGCTGCACTATTTTAATTGGTGGTGTGTGTGTGTGCGTGTGTGCATGCGCGTGCGTGTGTGTGTGTGTGAAATATCACAGAGTAAAATAGAGAATCAGAAAATAATTTGTAATGCTGAGGCAGTTTGTCAGAAATCATTCACTGGTTAATTCAAGAAAATAACCTATATTTACCTAAATTATCTAAATCCACTTGTGTAAATGGAGCCTCAGAATATCTGGTTTTAATACTAACATAATTACGTTTTTACTTTTCCTTTTCATTTAAAATAACTCATAAACGTTTACATAAAAAATCTGTACCATTTTCCTTGGGTCTCTGGAAGGAAGACTCTAATTTTCCAGCTATGATGAATATATTTGTTTACTAAAATAAGTTTAGGAATCACTTCCAAAGTGTTAGGTATGTCTAGATTTTTTCCAATGTCTGCAGCAGCCATATATATATGTGTGTGTATGTGTGTGTGTATTATACATATATAGATACACACATACACATACACACACGTATACACACGCACACACACACACACATATATATATATTCAATATATATTCATTATTTTATTATCCAAAAGCTCCAGAATGTATTTTTAAGGAAAACATGTGGTTATGTTAGTGTTAGAGATGACTTTGGAATTTACTTACTCTTACTGCTATATAGAAAAGTAGAATCTATTAAGACAAATTGTCTCGAGCACATAGACATGATTGGTTAGATGTATTGCATTTGTATGCAGAAAATGCTTCTTATTTAATGATACCAGAGGAGTTGTAATTCTCAAAGATCACCAAAAATGCAGTGTACTTTCAGCAAAAGTTAATTAATTCATCCAAGATGTAGCAGATACTTAAAAAATACTTTCTTTTTAAGTGAAGACATGTGGCTTATAGCTGTTCATTTAGTAAAACTGCCATTCATTGGAAATGTTTAAAACCAGAGATACATTTGTATTATTCTTATTAAGTTGGTTATCATGTATAGCTCAACCTGAATCACAGATATGCTAATCTCATGATGTGATAAGTGGCATCAACATGACCTTTCTTTAAATATTATTTAACATTCCCAAAGATAAAATGAAACAGAATGTAGTATTTAATTCTCTTTACCAGCTACAGCTTTTAAAGTGAAATCGCTTTCTTAGTGTCCTCTTTCACTTTAATGTTAGAGGACATCAGGGTCAGCTTCTACTATTTATATAAAGCAGGAATTCAAATAGCTAACTCACAGAGAAAATGTGATTTCACTTTCTTTCAAAGACTCAATGCAAATTCCATTTGGATTCCTGAGAGACCTTGAGATTCACTTCACATTTCACTTGAAATGCAGTGTGTAGTGTGGTTGAAATACAAGAGAAAAACCTCTGAATGCCTGAACTGCTCCCCAAGATCAAATGAAGCACTTAAAGAGGTCAGAAAGGTATTGCCATCTTCTACAGCGAAGCTGAGACCTACCATATTTGGGCAGGGTATATCGGTGACTTTTAAAACTGACTAGCAGCTATGAGAACAGGGTCATATCAGTAGAAGGAACCAGGAACAGATTTTGATAAGGAAAAAAGTTAAGCACAAACTATAAGCAAGATTATAGTGACTTGGGGTCAGGAAAAATATCCACTTTTAAGTTAACTAGGTAACTGCTTAGATACTTTTAAAATGGGATAGTGGGGAGCTAATATTCAGGGAAGTTTTTGTTTGTAAGTATTTTAGTGGCATCAAATCGTTAATATAATTGTTAATGCTTTTCTTGATCTCAGAAAAAATCTGGATGGGCATAATAGATGCATATAGAAGATGAGGTATTTAACAAAGATAAGCAAAAACAAAATAAACACAACAAAAACCCTCTTTCTTGGACAGAATACAATTGTCTTCAATTAAAGCAAGTTCACGTAGCTTTGAGACTTGCGTTGGTTTTAAAAGCTGATCCCAGGCATCACCATACAAAAATGGTAAATTAAATTTGAAACCTTTGACTATAACAGTGGTGAAAAATTAGGAAAGCTAAAATATTCATTTATGAACTGAAGGGACTTCCAGACCTTGTCATTTTAAAACACTTCAACTGAATTCTCTTCAAAATTCCAGGAAGAAATGGAAATCTGTATTAAAAAAATGAAATGTAAGCCACAGAAACATCTGATATAGAACAATGAATAAAAGTGCTGATTTTTAATTGTCTTTGAAGGAATTTTAGGCCTCTGGTCTTACATTAGATTATTGCTCATTATTTATATCTGCTCTGAATCTATACAATATTAACCAAAAAATTGTTAAAACCAGTGTGATAATCTGAGGACATGAAGGAATTTTAGAAACTTCATATGCAATACAACAGTACAAACAAGCAAGAAGTGTGTGTGTGTGTGCGTGCGTGCATGTGCGTGTGTGTATGTTGTATTATCATGTGATATTGAAGCAATACATTTCAGTACGCATCTCAGTTTGCCTATTTCTGAAAACCACTTTGTGATTACTTTGTGAATGAAATCAATGCCTTTTATATTGCCAGAACTCATGAAATAAAATGTAAAAATATCCCACAGCACTGCACTTTCTTCCAGACAGACAAAGCTATTAAAACATGTGATAAACTGAACAATCTTACATTGCTAAATCCCAGCTTTTTAGCCTGGACTTTAATATCATTTGCTAACCAGGTTTCCCTGCCTTACCAGCTTCATTTTCATTTTTTTCACTAACTATATATGTTGGCTGTGCCTTTAAAGAACTTTCTGATGCTTTCCTCAACATATAAGCCACTGTCAGTCATGCCCCTGCCCTCCGCCCCCCATGCTCCTCTCCGTCTGTGTGGACACAGAGCCCTCTATCTTTACAAAATCTGGTTTAGAACTCTCCTCTGTTGAAGGCCTGCCATGATCAAGTTTTCCCATTGTGGCTGTTACTTTAAAACAATTAGAAATTTCAAAAACAAGTCAGTAAATCTGCTCTTCTACATATTCCTACCATTTAATCCAGCTTTTTGAATGTTAGAATAACCTGCAGATATTGTGGGAGCCATATGTAAATAGCAACCCACAGAAAATGATAAGACCATTAAATTACTCGGGGTTAATTAATTCTGACTTGGAATAATTGGAACAAAGGAATACACACTCAAGAGGGATTCAAATTGTTCTGTGCTTGAAAAAGTCCTAAAGCACAAAGGTCACACTGATGCCTTCTATTAGGTCCATATCTTATTCTCTTCATGTAGCTTAAGTCAAAGTTATCATGTAACTTGTGTTATTAAGCCATCTTAAAAGTGTGCAAACAGTTTCATTTTATAATGCTCTAAATAAGCATTCTGCCTCAGATATGGTTGATCTAGGCATTGGTAGTATCTTTGCATATGGGAAGTTATCCAAAAATGGCCCTTAAACCACATTATCTGTCTAGAGATTTTAATTTTTTTCATTTTACATAAGTTGTTCAAGTTTAAAACCTTTAATATTATGTTCTATATAGACAGCCAACCATGAAGATTTGAATGTTGTATAAGAAAGTAAACACATTTGGTAGAATAATGAAAGCAGACTTCTGATAACTACAATTATAAATATAGTATGATATATAGCTTTCAATGGCAGTTGAATAATTCAATCTTTCATCCTCTGGGTGCCAATTTAATTTGGATATAGATATCTAAATGCTAAATATTAATTAGCATTTGTGTGTTAGTCTACTGTTTGTACCAAATCAGAAAGTAGTTTGGCCTAATACAACATCACTATAAGCACCTTTCTCAATAAAACAGGAGAAACTGGTAAGTGAAAAGCTTTGGAAAGAACAAACTATATCTTTAATCATTTCAACAATTACAAGTCAGAGCATAAGAGAGCCATCAATTTGGAAGTTCAATCAAAATGCATCAATTAAATTTCCTGCCAGAATAGAATAGAGTCTGTGTGGAGAAGGTGTTGTACAGACCCTCTGACCAGACCTACCTGAGACTCATTCTCAATTTTTCTCCTTCCCTCTGCCTCATGTCCAGTTGGCCACCAAAGTCTGTTGGTTCCGGTCATAGTAGACACCTCTCTAACCTGTCCACCCCTCTTCACCTTGCCTCCACTGTGCAAACAGCTAACTGTCTGCCTTCCTAGATTCCTGTAAGAGCATCAGTACAGTTTCCAGCCTGTAGTCAATCACTCTAGTTCAATTTTCCCATCACTACCTTAAGATCATATTTTTTAAAAAAATAATTCCTTGTACTTTTCTCTGATTTAAATAATTTTCACAGCTTTCTATAACTTTTAGGAAAAAGTACAAACTCCCTAGCAAAGCAAACACAGTTCTTACAATTCTTACATCTCTAGTTCTCATGAGTTTTGCATCTTGGGACAGCTCACTCCTCTACGGCTGAACTTGGGCTGCCCACTCCTATCCCCCTGAACTTAGGCTGTCACCCCTTCTCTTTCCCTGAACCTAGGGTGATCACCTACTCACCCCTGAACCTAGGTTTCCCATCCTATATCCCCCTGAACCTAGGCTGCCCATCCCACTCCCTAGATCCTGGGCTCTCCACCCATCTCCCCCTGAACCTATGCTATCTATCCCTCTCTTTCCCTGAACCTTGGCCTCTCGTCCCTCTCCCCCAAACCTAAGCTGCCCAAACCCATTGCCCCCTGAACCTAGGCTGCCCAACTACTCTATGAACAACGGTTGCCCAAATCCTATCCCTTGAACCTAAGCTGCCTGTCTCCTCCCTAAACTGAGGCTGCGCATTCCTCTCTTTCCCTGAACCCAGGCTACACGACTCTCCTGAAACTAAGATGCCCACTACCTCTCCTCTGGAACCTAGAAAGCCCATCCATCTACCACTGAAGCTAGAATGCCCACTGCATCCCTTTCCCTAGGCTGCCCAACCCTCTCCCGCTGAACCAAGGCTGCCTACCTCAATTCCCTGGACTTAACGCTGTCCACCTCTCTCTCCCTTAGCCTGCTTTGCCCACTCCTCTCTCCATGAACCTAGGATGCCCATCCTCGTACCCCTGAATGTAGGCTTCCAGTCCCCTCTATCTCTGAATCCAGGGTACCCATCCCACTCTTTCCTGAACCAAGGCTATCCTCCTCCGTCCACTGAAACTAGGATGCCCACCTCTCCTCCCCTGAACCTAGGCTGTTCACTCCTCCACCCCTGAATCTAGGCTTCCTACTCCCTCTCCTCCTGAACCTAGGCTGTCTACCGCTCTACCCTTGAATCTCGGCTACCCACCCCTCCCTGCCAAACCTTGGCTCCTTTCTCAACAAGGTAAGTGCTCCAACACTACCCTCTGTGCCAGTACACAAACTCCTTGTTCTTTTTTGAAAACATTCTCCCCCTTCCCTCCCCCTGCCACCCCGCTAACATTTAATCATCCAATGTCTTCACAAACCAATACAGGCATCATTTCTTGTGAGTGACCTCCCTGGATCCCCTAGTCTGATTACTTCTGCCTTCTTCTTTTTTTTCTTTTTTTTTTTTTTTTTTTTTTTTTTTTTTTTTTTTTTTTTTTTTTTTGCGACAGAGTCTTGCTCAGTCGCCCAGGCTGGAGTGCAGTGGCGCAATCTCGACTCACTGCAAGCTCCGCCTCCCAAGTTGACGCCATTCTCCTGCCTCAGCCTCCCAAGTAGCTGGAACTACAAGCGCTCGCCGCCACGCCCGGCTAATTTTTTTGCATTTTCAGTAGAGACAGGGTTTCGCCGTGTTAGCCAGGATGGTCTCGATTTCCTGACCTCGTGATCCGCCCGTCTCGGCCTCCCAAAGTGGTGGGATTACAGGCTTGAGCCACCGCGCCCGGCCATGCTTCTGCCTTCTATATACTTTTTTCCTTATTAACTGTAACCATCTCTCTACTTTCCTGTTTTCATGACTAACTGTAACTTCTTAAGGGAAGGATCTGTGTTTATTAGTATGTATGTCCTCAGTGCCCAGTCAGTAACTTGCACACAAAATCTTTTACACATATGTTGCTTATTATCAAAAAAAATCAAATCTCCAAAGTATTTTTGGATCACTTTCTGTGTGCAGAGGTAGGTACAAGTTTGGAATGGGGTGGGGATGGGGTTGGAAGATGAATAAAACTGAGTCTCAATTTCTAAGAAATTTACAGTCTATTTGGTGAAAGACATAAACTCATGGAAAGTTAATTAGAATATTACTTCAAATAAACAATTTAATAAGAATATGGGGTCAGTCTACTGTTTCTATTTCTCTCCAAAATAGACAATGGAAGTGATCTGGACACTAGATGTTTCTGGTACTCCTTTAGGCAAGACATTGACCTTGAGGAAGGGTAAAGAGAATAGGACAGATGACTCAAGCCTGTGAAGATGATGACAAAATTTAAACAGGTTAAAAGGAGGCTATTTGTTTTTAAGAGATATTGGAGAATCTTTGCTAACAAAGGTGAAAAAGTCTCTGGAGGGCAAGACTGAAGAAGCTGGAGAGAAAAGATTTAACTGTTGAAATCCCTGATGAAGCTTTAAAAATGGAAATCTAGGACTCAGGAAGAGGGGCCACATTTGCAGACTGCTTATAGAGAAACAGGCTTTGGAGGAACTTAAACAGATGGCTCATTCAAACATTATTTTCCAGCTTTATAATTAAAAGTTATTTTGTACATTTTTTAATCATGTCAAAATATTCCAAATATTTAACATGATTTTATTTAAAATTAATAGACTATATGGAAGATTAATTTTATTTATTTACTTTTAACTTTTAAGTTCAGGAGTACAAATTTAGGTCTGTTAAATACGTAAATTTGTATCATGGGGGTTTCTAGTATTCTATACATCACTCAGATATTAAGCCTAGTACCTACTGTTGTTTTTCTGAATCCTTTCCCTCCTCCCACCCGCCAACCTCCAAAAGACTCCAGGATGTGTTTTTTTCCTTCTACGTATTCATGTGTTCTAATCCTTTAGCTCCAACTTAGAAGTGAGAACCTGTGGCATTTGGTTTGCTGTTCCTGTGTTAGTCTGCTCAGGATAATGGCCTCCAGCTCCATCCATGTCCCTGCAAAGGACATGATCTCATTCTTTTTTATGGCTGCATAGTATTCCATGGTGTATATGTATCACATTTTCTTTATCCAGTCTATCATTGATGGGCATTTTGGCTGATTCCATGTCTTTGCTATTGTGAATAGTGCTGTAATGAATAAACTCAAGCATGTGTCTTTATAATAAAATGATTTATATCACCTTGGTTATATATTCAGTAATGGAATTGCTGAATCAAATGGAATTTCTGTGTTTAGGTCTTTGAGGAATTGCCACACTGTCTTCCACAATGGCTGAACTAATTTACACTCCCATCAACAGTGTATAAGCATTCCTTTTTGTCCACAACCTCGCTAGGATCTGTTATTTCTTGACTTTTTAGTAATAGTCATTCTGACTGATGTTAGATGGTGTCTCACTGTGGTTTTGATTTACATTTCTCTAATGATCAGTGGTGTTGAACCTTTTTTCATATGATTATTGGCTGCATGTATGTCTTCTTTTTAGAAGTGTCTGTTCATGTTGGAAGGCTATTTTTAAACATAGTTTTATGCCTAAAATTAAACCATTAATTTAATTACATTTCAGGAAAGTTTCTTCTTTGTAATAGCGAGAATATGGGCAATATGTTTATAGCACTTTTAAGCTAATTTCCACTATAGCATTAACTGTGACTGGGGCAACCATTAGGCATTGTATGATCTTTTCCAGACAATCAAGATACTATTTATTTTGCTGAATAGGTAAGTTGTTAATTAACGTTTCATAACTGGTTAGCTCAGGTATAGCCCTTTGCTAAAGAAAACCATGATCTTTATTTGACTCTGTGGCCACATATCTAATATTTCCCCTACAGATTACAAGTTCTATATTTTGTTCACTATTTGTGTCCCCAGTACCAACATTGTGGGTACCCAATGAATGGTTGTTGAATAAATATAGGCATAAAGGAATCAAATAATAAATGAATAAATGAGTGAGTGAGTGAAAAAGTAAATGAGTAAATGGCTATGTCCTCATCCACTATGGTTGTTATTTGTTTGATTAGTCTGGGAAAATTCAATACATATACTGGAAAGCAAGGGCATAGTGCACTTCCAGCCAAAGGACAGCCTGTTCAATGACATCACTCCTCATTTTGGTATGCACAGGACATTATTACAGTCAAATTTACTGCAGACAGGTTTCCAAACAGGGTCAACAACAGATGAGGTCCCAGAGATACTAAAGGTGATGACCTCATAGTCCAGGCATTTTTTGGAGATGAGGTATTGAATAACCCACATAACTGAAATACATGTAATATTAAGTTTACACACTTGGTTAAGCTATTTGATTTGTACCAAGATAATAAAAGTTTAGAAAATGAAAAGCAGATAAGGCTACTTGAATAATGATTCTCAAATTTAATGTCTGCTAGAACCATTTGGAAAGTTTACCTTGCTAAAAAACAAAATGAAATAGAAAACAAAATTCATACAGTACTTACATAGCTCCAAGAGGTTGTTATTCTAAGTTGGGGCAAAATTTGAATTTTAACAGGTTCCCCTGTATCAGTGTTCTCCACCCGGGGTGATTTTGCCTCTCCCCACCCTCACGAACATTTGGTAATATCTGGAGACATGTTTGGTCATCACAACCAAGAGGGTCAGGAGAGTTATTGGCATCCAGTGGGTGGAAGCCAGGGATGCTGCTTAACACCCTGCAGTGCCAAGATTGAGAGACGCTGCTATTTGGTAGAGAAAGAACCAGAGCTCTAGGGCAGGAGCATTATCTCAGCCTGGACCATGCTCACAATACAGGAGGTGAAGTACCTCCTACAAAGATAAATTAAATGAGTAGAATTGTAAAGTGGCTATAAAAGAAATAAGCTCACTTAACTGGAAATCCCTTTATCAGCAATACGGTTTCAATCTTTTATTTTCCAGTGATACTTGATAATGAGATATCAGTGAATCAATAATTTACTTAACTCTAACAACAGAGGCTAAGAAGTGTTCATGTATTTCTAGGTATCCTGTAAGGGAAAGATTAGCTCAGAAAAAAATTATATAAATGCTCACACATTCAAAAAATTTTCCTTTAATATACAATCAATGAGCACCTAATTGACATTCATCATGAAAACATCTGAAATAGTACACTTTCTTTATAAAGTCAATGATTATGCCTATGTTCAGAGTAGGTCTCAATACATATCTCATGTTAATATTTTTGACAAGTTTAATTATAGTTTGAACTGGTTTCTGTCCCGCAGACACACTGCAATACAATTCATTAGAAAATACTGCTGTCTACTTCCAATAATAGTAGAAATCTGTAAACAACTTTACTGAGCATTTCAAATACTAGAAAGCAATAGTACTTCCTCTGTGGAGCTTCAAAGAACTTCCACTAATTAACCCTTTGTCTTCTTAAATTAAATTATCACTCTTTAGTATTTCAAGACAACTGCAAACCTTCTTTTCTAAACCCGTAATATCAACACACAAGAATTGCTTCTTTCACCAACTATGGCTGATTTACCATCTAGCAGAACAAATGAAGAACTTAGCAGTAATTATGAAAATAATTTCCTTATTTTATTGAAATACTTTGTAGGCACTGCAGCTTAGCACGTTATTATTCTGGGTGGCGTAGGTGTTGAAAGGCAGTGTGAAAATAAGAACCTGAATTATGAATTCCTCCCATGAACATGGAATCACTTTGTATTTTCTGTGGCAAATGAACTTATTTCTCTCTTGAAAGAAAAAAAAAAAGAGCAAGAACATTTTAACTTTCAGAAACACATAAGATTGGCCAGGCACGGTGGCTCATGCCTGTAATCTCAGCACTTTGGGAGGCCAAGGCCGGAAGATCACCTGAGGTCAGGAGTTTGAGACCGGACTGGCCAACATGTTGAAACCCCATCTCCACTAAGAATGCAAAAAAATTAGCTGGGCATGATGGCACGTGCCTGTAATCTCAGCTACTTGGGAGGCTGAGGCAGGAGAATCGCTTGAACCCGGGAGGCAGAGGTTGCAGTGAGCTGAGATTGCACCACTGCACTCCAGCGTGGGTGACAGAGTGAGACTCCATCTCAAACACAACAACAACAACAAATAAACACATAAGATTGCTTTATTATATATATATTGAACTAGATTACCTATCAACTCAGAAATTGTGTTTTATTTTTTATGTATATTGATCCATAAAAGTTGACACGTTTTATATAATATATGTGTCAATAAAACAAGGATAAAACCTATTTAAATTTATCATAAACTTAAAATTTCATTCCATTTCAATTCAGTAAATATTTATTACACAGCTACTCTCTTCTGAGAACTATACAGGTATTGGAAAAAGTGAAATCGGTCATATAGAAAGGATCCAAAGAAATCCATGGAAGGGAGAGACCTCCCTGAGAAAACCAATTCCATTTAAGACAGTCTGTTCAGTTTTGCATGCCTGAAACTATAGAAAATACATTTTCTGGTCCTTTTAGTTTTTGAAGGAGATCACACATATTAGCAGCTTGTGATCTGTACTCATGTCAGGCTGAAAAGATCTATTAACCCAGGAAATACATTAAGCTAAGGCATGAAATATCTTTTAATTACAGTAATTACTAAAAGGATAGTTGCTCACCTGTGACATAGACTCGTGGGTAATCAAGCCTTTCTAAACAAAGGTATTGTATTTCTTTTAGCTGCAATACATGCCAGTTGTCTAAGATATTTTCCAATTCTTTCTACCTATTCATTTTTCATAAACAATTTTCTTTTGACTTTTCAACTGTCATGGTTCATTTGGGCTGCTATAACAAAATACCTCACATTGGGTAATTTATAAACAACAGAAATTTATTGGATGATGGGAAGTCAAGATCAAGGGACTAGCAGATTCAGTGTTTGGTGAGTGCTTATTCCTTATAGATAGAACCTTCCATGTTTCTTGACATGTCAGAAATGATAAGCAAGCTCTTTGGGGTCTTTTTTGTGAGAGCAAGAATACCAAGAGCTCATCACCTCTTAGATGCCCCCCTCCCTCATACTACTGCAGTGGGTATTAAGTTTCAACATATGAATTTTGGGGTGACACAAACACTCAGACCACAGCACTAACATCAGTTCAGTATGATAAAGCTGTTTGGATTATCAGATATTCTTCTATTTTCCATAAGTTTCTAGATTAGGAGAGGCGAATGGTAATGAATTTAGAACAGTAGTGTTAAACTTTTTACCTTTTAAATCTCAACTACCAGGTCCTGAGATTAGTTCACAACAATGAAAGAAAATAAATGCAATTCCTTTTGTAGGTAGCAGATACTGGGGCAGTCTTGGCTGTTGCTCTGAATTCCAATTTTAGTGTAGGCTCAAGTTATAAAGTGTAAAGTTTCAGGCCTCTGAGCCCAAGCCAAGCCGTCCCATCCCCTGTGACTTGCACGTACATGCCCAGACGGCCTGAAGTAACTGAAGAATCACAAAAGAAGTGCAAATGCCCTGCCTCGCCTTAACTGATGACATTCTACCACAAAAGAAGTGAAAATGGCCGGTCCTTGCCTTAAGCGATGATATTATCTTGTGAAATTCCTTTTCCTGGCTCATCCTGGCTCAAAAGCTCCCCCACTGAGCACCTTGTGACCCCTCCTCCTGCCCGCCAGAGAACAACCCCCCTTTGACTGTAATTTTCCTTTACCTACCCAAACCCTATAAAACAGCCCCACCCTTATCTCCCTTTGCTGACTCTCTTTTGGGACTCAGCCCACATGCACCCAGGTGAAATAAACAGCCATGTTGCTCACACAAAGCCTGTTTGGTGGTCTCTTCACATGGATGCACATGACATAAAGGATCTATATGTGTGTATAATTCTGGAAAGGAAGCTGACAGGTTATAGACTTTAGCAAGTAGTACCTTGTTGGCCAGAATTCTGAGACTACATGGTACATTATTACAATTACGTTTCTAACAAAAAAAGCCTAAGCCTCTTTGACTCAGCACACAGATATCCACACACAGCAATTCCTGGCGTGAAAAGGTGAAAATGCACTTTTAGAAATCTTTCTTCAGTGCTACTGCGATTTCCCTCTTCTCCTTCTCCAAAAGACCCAACCAACAAAACCAATAAAAAATCTGGCACTAACTTTCAAATCTTTGGCTGCAATTAGATCTCAATTTGACTCCAAATGTAACTTTTAAAATATTATTGCTTGATTTACAACCCTCAAGTATACATACTTATGTGCATTGTATCAAATGAAAATGATTAAACAGAAGGTTTCATTTTTTTCAATCAAAATCATTATCGACACATGCATTTTTATTCTATTACTTTTCCTCAACGGCCTCCAAGGTTGGATTGATAACCAATATATTTATTACCAAACCTTAAAATAATTTTCTTCAGATTTATTTTATCTTTACTGATGTTCCTTCAAATCTATATTTTAAATAATTTAGATAAATATGTTAGAATTTTAGGAGATATTTGCAAATCCATAATAGATTGCTTGTTAATAAGTCTAAAAGAGTCAATGTTAGGTACCTTTAATTACTGAGGAACACCAAATCTGCAAAATGGTAATTAACTATAGTACAAGTGGGAAATTCTAAATTGGGGGTTTAAAATAAGAAAAGGAAATAACAAATTAAATATTAAGGAAAATGTCCAGTCTTTTGTTTATAAAGGCTAAAATAGAAAAAAAAAAAAAATAGCCTGAGTCATTCAAACGACTGGAAAAATACAGTGCTAAAACTACCTAATATAAATCCTCAGCAGTATAAACCTGTGTCTTTTCAAAATAGAACCACAGACATTAGAAAATTAAGACAGGTTACCCAGGGGCTTATCCTTACCAGCCAGCTCTGCGTTGCTCTTATTAATACTATA
Source organism: Rhinopithecus bieti (assembly GCF_001698545.2). Lineage (NCBI taxonomy): Eukaryota > Metazoa > Chordata > Mammalia > Primates > Cercopithecidae > Rhinopithecus > Rhinopithecus bieti. The sequence continues at coordinate 356,437 of NW_016804856.1, forward strand.
CCCATTAATATATTAATAACATAATTTTAAAATTCTTATCTAAAGTTTTCCTGAAATCATCCCAGGGTCCCTGAGAACAGTCTACATTGGTGAGAAATATTGGATGAATTCCAAGTTTTGCTATTATTGATTTTTAGAGTATTTTGTTTAAGTAAATACTTTGAAAACTTACTTCAATAACTTTCTGAGAATAAGGAGAAATGAATGAGGCAAAGTGTATATTTCACACAGTACAGACACTGATGAGAGCTTCCTATGACACCTAGGAATCTTCTGGTTGGCATCTTTTGGCAGTATTTTCACCGAGGGTATTTTTTTTTCCTTTCAGCTCTGGAAATCCTTCCCAAAGTATACGATAACCTTTAAAAAATAACTTTTCCAGATACATAAGACCCATTGTTCAAACAAGAGAATAGGAATAACTATCCTTCCTTGGTAGATTCTTCCACTAACCACTCAATGATTCAGACAACTCATGCATACCCTAAACCTTTATTGAGCACTTCCCACACTTTAGTCACTGAACCAAGCATTGTTAGATAACTTTTCTTTCTTTCTTTTTTTTTTTTTTGAGACGGAGTCTCGCTCTGCCGCCCAGGCTGGAGTGCAGTGGCCGGATCTCAGCTCACTGCAAGCTCCGCCTCCTGGGTTTACGCCATTCTCCTGGCTCAGCCTCCCGAGTAGCTGGGACTACAGGCGCCCACCACCTCGCCTGGCTAGTTTTTTGTATTTTTTAGTAGAGACGGGGTTTCACCATGTTAGCCAGGATGGTCTCGATCTCCTGACCTCGTGATCCGCCCGTCTCGGCCTCCCAAAGTGCTGGGATTACAGGCTTGAGCCACCGCGCCCGGCCTAGAGAACTTTTTCGTTGATTCTTAACATTCACCCCCATGCAATAGGCAATGTTATGCCCATTATGATGTTTTCAGTAATCTGGAACTTAGAGTGATGAGATGTATTGCAATTATTTTTATTATCATACCTTATTTCATATTATTAATTAAAAATTTGAAGCAAATTTTCAATTTCATGACCTTAAATAGACAGAAAATGTTTACTGACAAACTGAAAGCCTTTATTTCCTATAAGATTTTCAGTAAACTATAGAGAGGAATTTTGAACAATATTAATTATTTAAAATTGTTGTCTTTTCAGGTCATTATTCATATGCTAAATAATAGACTATAGGAAATAGTAATCTAGATATCACTGGCAATATTTTGGATTTAGAAACACCTATGAACAAAGCCAGGGAGTTTTCATTTCTGAATTTTATTACCATGCTAGAAAGTTAATATCAGAGAGTAGATTCTACACCTTTAGTAGTTTGCTTTGTTTTGTTTTAACACACATAGCTCCTTGGTTTTTCTTCCTTTCTTAATAAATAAGGATCTCTTTGGCCAGAATTCTTAGCTATCTTAATTTCAGAAAATATTTAGTTTTCATTTCATAATTTATATCTACCACTTCTCAAGCATTACATAATTTAACTGGATAGTTGGGATAACAATCACTGTGGGGCCAGAGGGAGACGCAGACACAGACAAAAGATGATAGACTAAACACTAGAGGAAAGCTAGCTGAAATGGACAGAGAACTCAATGACCAAATGTAACAGTTAATTAAAACCAGGCATAGTGGCTCATGCCTATAATACCAGTACCTTGGGAGGCCCAGGTGGGCGGGTCACTTGAGGTCAGGCGTTTGAGACCAGACTGGCCAATATGGTGAAATTGCATCTATACTAAAAATGCAAAAACCAGCTGGGTGTCATGGCGTGTACCTGTAATCTCAGCTAATCAGGAGGCTGAGGCAGGAGAATCACTTGAATCTGGAAGGCAGAGATTGCAGTGAGCCAAGATCGCGCCACTGCACTCCAGCCTTGGTGGCAGAGTGAGACTCTGCCTCAAAATAAATAAATAAATAAATAAATAAATAAATAAATAAATAAAGTAACAGTTAATTAGGTGGCTCATGAAGGTCAGATATGGATCCTGGATCCTTTACATATTTTGGATGCTTGCTAAGTAAACATTAATTGTAAAAACAAATGGTGGAATCTTGGAGTAAGTCAGTCAAAGGAATATGAATAAGTCAATTGAATTAAATGGCATTACCTATTCTTATATTGATCTATCCACCCATGTAATTCTTACCCTTTAACACATTATATAATTTATATATCTATCATGTTTATGTCCTTATCTTCCCCAGCCCCTCCCACATCTAAGTCTCATAAAAAAGTTATTTTTGTTTATTCACTGATATATGTGCCAGATATCTTAAACAGCAGAACAAATAATAGGTTCCCAAGAAACATTTCTCAAATGAATGAACACATTACTGATAACTAGTTGCAAATCTCTTCACTAAACACAGCATAATTTACAAAAATGAATGCGACACACTTCTAGTCCTCAAATACCTTAGTCTAAAGGGCGATATCAAATTGCTGCAAAATAAAGCAGAAAATATAAGGATTATAAAAGATACATACACAAAGCTTTTCAGGGCAGCACTCTCTACAGGTATACTGTGGGATGTGGGTATTATTCAAGAACTATATATATGAGGAGATATAGATTTAAATTTCCTATTTCCATCAATGAGATTTTTTTTCAGATCAAATTTCCGATTTGAAAATTGCTATAAATTCTGAACTATATGTGGAAAAATGTGACAATGATTCAGCCAGGATTTGCAGCCTGGGTTCACAACACTTGAGTGATTCAGAGAACCTCTAGAGTCTATTTAGCTTAAGGGATCCTTAAGAGGCAAATACAAATTGTTTTTGGAGGAATGTACTTGGATCCTTGGCTTGGCCTCAAAGAATTCTCACCAATAGTTTGTTAAGGACAATTAACATGACATAACCTAGCACACTAAGAGATAAAGTACAATGAGTGAGAACTGGAAGAAATAAAAGAGAGCAGAAACAAATCTCAAAAGTTTTCAAATATAAGACATGTCATCTACAGATGACAAAATAACTATGTTTAATACATTAAAAGAAATACAACAGATTACAAAAATCTGCAAAAAATAAAAACCTAGAAAGTAACCTAACAGATTAAAAATAATTAAATAGAAACTCTAGAAATAAAAAATGACAATTACCCAAACTTAAAACTCTATGGATAATTAAATAACAGGTTAGACAAAACTGAAGACAGAATTAATGAACTGAAAGTAAGTTAAAATAGATAACTGAGAGGGGAAAAAAGTAGAACTATGGAGGAGAGGTTATGAGATGAAAAGGACAGGAAATAATATTATTCAGTATTACAGATGAGGATGAGACAAATTATGGGTGAATCTATATTTCAAAAAGTGACAGAGAATTTCCAGAACTACTGGAGATATTGATCCTCTCTAGCCTTGGGCATCCTACCCTGACCCTGCTTGCAAATATTTTCATTTATTTACTTCAATATGATGTATAATCACTATTTTCTGTATGCCAAGATATAAAAAGTGCTGGAAAGCACGGTTTTGGGCAGGGGCTGGCAATTTTTTTTTTTTTTGTCTATAAAAGACTAAATAGTAAATATTTTAGAAGTTGCAGAGATTATGATTTCTGTTGTGACTCAACTTTGCAGTTGCAGTACAAAAGAAGAAATAGAGAATACATAAACAAATAGGAATGACTGTGTCTGATAAAATTTTATTTACAAAAACATGCAGCAGTCTGTATTTGTGCCACAGGTTGTAGTGTGCAAACCCCTATGTCAGACGGTCAAGGTGAGAATTACAATAAAAAGCACATGGTGCCATTTGATTCTCAATGTTAGCCCAGAGAATTTGTGTTGAGGGCATGATGCAGCATTTCTTGAACTTTATAGCTCATGCTAATGGACATAATGGGTTACTAATAATATTAGAAGCATTTATGTAAACGTTATCAGTTTAAAAAGAATCCACTTATGTGCTAATAAATTTAATAATATACCTTTAAGAAACTAAGCATTTAAGATTTAAAACCATTAAATCTATGATGTAACTTAAAACATTCTAAGAAAATTTTAAAATTTTGAGAAATTAAAAGAAAATGTACCTGAAGAAAGCTGAATTATAATGGCTTTATGAGAAAACACACAATTGCGAATATGAAAAGCTTCAAAAGTAGTGTATGGTGTAAACAGAAAAGCAAAAGTAAAAGCTTCATTTAGTTTCACATTAATAAATCTTTGATTGTATTTCTATTGTTTTAGAAAATTAAATTTTTTCTATTGCTTTTGTAATATTTTAGAAGAGCAGGGTTGCTTTGCAAATAGAAGCAAATATTTTAGCCACAATAAATCTGAAAACCAAGAACCATTCTAAAGTTTGGCATTACTATGTTTGATTATAACATAAATTTTCTTTTTTGGAGATCAAGTAAATTTTACTTTAATTTATAAGGACTAGTATTTTGATAATATAAAGGTCTAGTATTTTCAATTTTTTTCAGTGTAAATATAATCAAGGGACAAAAAGCATAACAGTTTTATAATATTAGATAATTAATGATTGGACCTGAATGGATAATGTAAAGTTCTATGGCATTTTAACATCTTAGATGCAAATTCCAAAAATTTAACTTATCTCCTTCTGCAGTTCTGCAACATACTGACTGCGAATATACCTACTGAGGCAAGGTTACAAGTGTCAGCCAAAATTAGTTATTTTGTTTTACCCCTCTAACTACAGAAAAGAGCAACTACAATACCTTAGGAACTATCCAGTAAAATGGAACATGCTGGCACCGAGAACATATATTGGACATAGAGGCTGCACATAACAATGTTAATTTAGAAGACTGAACATCATACGTTTGTCACACAATTGTGATTTCTTTCTAAAGTATTGACTGCGATAATGTAAATAGTTACATGTTAACATGTAGTAAACAGACCAATCTTTGCTACAAAGGTAACATAATTTCTTGAAGTTAAATAGTTTTCAAATCCTATCTACGGTTAATTGAATCACCAGGAAATTCTAGAAATAGTTTTCTACTGGAATGATGGCTATACATTGTTAAATATTTTTAATTTACAGACTTTTTTTTTTCATTGCTGCTCACAAAAAGGCTTCAGTTAGGTAATTATGAGTCTGTAGAGGATGTTTCCACATTTCTTTTCAAACAATGAGACCATGGTATTGCTGTTTTACACGGTTATTATTCTTGGTTTATTTCTTAAATGCTTAAATGAAGTCTCCAATAAGACCTCTTCCTTGTTCTTTTTGTTCCTGTATCATACTTGTAAGAAAATTATTTTCTGTTCATCTTAGTTTGGTCCAACTCTATCCCAGTTTGAACAGAGCCGTATAAAAGAGCTTTATCATTTGGTTATTCCCTGCAGGGAAAGGTTGGCTATCCAATAATAGTAACACTTTGTATAAGTATTTAAAATTTCTAAGAGGAACATATTTTTCTTAAGGTATATAATATTGTGTCTTCCTAATGTATAGATATATCAATCATCCACAGAGCAAAGAAAATGATGTCAACTTCCCTGAAATAAGAAGATGAGGTTGAAGTGTTAGTTTTATGTTTGCTAGGATTTATACTGTGAGGTAAACAAAATTTTGACTCCCGGGATGAATGACGAAGGGAGAGAAAGATATTCTGCTTATGAATAAATAAGGATAATGGAAGCAAAGGAGAGAAATTGTTCAATTATTTAGCTTTGAGAGAAAACAAGCCAGTGGCAGTCTCAGTCAAGATGTGACTGTTGCTACTCCTAACTCCAATAAATCAATTTGAAATGAAGAAAAAATGGGGAAGTCTGGTCCTTAGAAACTTTTGTTTTCAACGACAAGATAGGTAAGTAAATTACAAATGGATTGATGAAACATTCTGAAAACACGTAGTCCTTCACAGACTGGACATTATTAGATGGATTAGTTACAAGATCCATAGAGAAAGACCACAGGCTAATTTAAGGGAGGGAGTATAGGTTTTCCAGGAAATGTAGTCACCACGCATGATCTAATACTCAAAATCCAAATTTAGAGTAGCTCAAAGAATGTGCAAATTATCAATCACTCAAATGATAACTTTGTAAGGCACTTACAAAGTTACATTTAACTAGCTAAAAGAACATTTAACTAGCTCTCTTCCTAGTCACATACTCTTTCTTTCTTTCTCTTGCCTGATTGCCCTTTCCAGAACTTCCAATACTATGTTGAATAGGAGTGGTGAGAGAGGGCATCCTTGTCTTGTGCCGGTTTTCAAAGGGAATGCTTCTAGCTTTCGCCCATATAGTATGATATTGGCTGTAGGTTTGCCATAAATAGCTCTTATTATTTTGAGATATGTTCCATCAATACTTAGTTTATTGAGAGTTTTTTGCATGAAGCGGTGTTGAAATTATCGAAGGTCTTTTCTGCATCTATTGAATAAAAAATATTCTCCTATTTAAAATAAGTCTATGTCTGAAGTGAGAAAATTACTTTGAATTTATTTCATGCGTCACATACAATGAAGCATTTTCAATATCTTGTTAATTAGTGAGCCAAAACAAAACAAATGTATGTTTCTAAATTGTCTAAAGATGCTTTGTCTAATGATAGTAAAATAAAACACCTTTGTCTGAGATAATCTGGGTAATAGATTACCCTTGGAAATAAAATTAATTGTTTATAATGGATCTTACTACTGTAACAAGCTGAAACATTCTTCCATCAAACTTCCAATGTTAGGTCTAATAATTACTAGAAATATTTATCAACTGATAAAATCAAATAGAGATGGGAATAATTCTTAGATAGAAAATGTACTTAGGAAACATGCAAACATTCATTCTTTTATCAAAGTAGCCAATAAATATTTATCGAATGTATTCTACATGCAGGTATAGTAGGTACCAACAGTGTAGTGATGAATAAGAAAGACAAAGTATTTCTTTTATGGTGCTTATTTTCTATTGAGGAAGACAGGTGGTAACCAAACAAAAATAAGAAAAAGGAATGCGTGCTGTGAAAGTATAAAATGGGGTGATATAAAGAGAACGACAGGGCAACATTTTGGATTAGGTGGGCAGAGATATCCTCAGGGAGAGATGTACAATGAGATACACAGAAGCACAGTTTATAGACTAAAATTAATGATAAATCATGCCAGTAGTCATTGACATAGAGAACAGTAAATCAACTTTGATATACCTATACAATGCAGCAGATACAAGGAATGAAATATAGGTAGTGTAAAATAAATTTTCCAAGATATTTGTTGAATTTCGAATTGGGATTGTCAAGTGTTCATACAATATGAAAACATTTATTTAAAAATAGTGTGAATGTCTATGAATACATATGTCAATATATAAATGGATGTATGAAATTAGGAACAACAAAATGTAAATAGGAATGATCTTAGAGATCTGGGTGGATGTGGAGGCCCAAGATGGTGATGATCAGTGGGGCTCTTTACATTAACAGTTCCACTTTAAAGTTTTACAAGTAAAAAATACTCGTGCATTACTTTTGAAATAAAAATCAATTTTAAAATTAAAATAACAGCAACTTGATAAACCAAAATTAAAGCACAACTTCTAATTTGAACTTTATTACTGCAATCTTGAAAATATTTAAGTCAGCCCTTTTCTGTAAAAAAGAAGTAGCACTTTCTCTTCACTACTAACTATATTTACAGGACCTATACTCAAATTCAATATCATTACATCAATAAAACTATTGTGTATATATAAATATAGTCAAAATAGAAGAACAAATATGAAGAAAGGAAACAAAGTTGTCTCAGCCTTCATTGTTTAAAGCTCACCCAGAAAAACACTTTTAATAATGAAACAATCTAGCGAAAACTGTGATGGGAAAGGAGTTCTGTCACAATGGGAAGGTTTTTGATCACTTTTCGGATACATCAAGAAAACATGAACTACACCGATCCCTTGAGATTATCTTCTTTGAAAGACAACTAAACACATTTCCTCTCCCTGGGTAGTTTTCTTCAAGGACAATTTAGAAGTTGAATTTTGTAAAGCTGAGACATTCTTCGTGATGGCTAACAGTCATCTTATTGGCAGATGTTAGGGAGGTGTGATTGATTCCTCAGGTGAATGCTGACCTCAGAAACCAATCGTTTTATAGATTCAACTTAACACCTTATACTGTCTATGAAAAGTAGCCAACAGGAGGCACAAAATAAGGGACTATCTCTTGTAGTGTCCCTTTAATAGTCTTAAGGGACTTTTGGAATAACTAACACTTTCCCCTGTTTAGATCAACAAAGAAACAGATTTTACCCAGTAAAAAAAATAATAATAAAACTACATCAAAGTTGCTTCTTATTCACAGAGACATGGAAACTAAAATCAGGAGTGGCACATGTATACATATGTAACAAACCTGCACGTTGTGCACATGTACCCTAGAACTTAAATTATAATAAAAAAAATTAACTAATAAAAAAGATAGCACATGTTTCTTGGGCAGAAAATATTCAACTAGATTTTTATAGCATTTTATTCTTCCCTTGGCTATGTAACACACTAAGTACACCTTAGATTATACCACCAAATTCTTCTCTGGCTAATGGTAGAGAGAGAAAGCTTGCAAAAATTTTACTATCATGGATTTGTCTGTAAAGTTCCAAAAAGAAAAAAAATAATAATGACATCAGTAAGGCTATCCAGCTCATGTTATCACCAGGGCAATTTGGAATTCTCTGTACTTAACTATTGTGCTGGACGAGAAGTAGAGGATACCCAGAGTATCAGAACCTATAGCAAAAAGGGTGTTTAATATTAATTGTAATTTAGACTATGTCAGCATCCTAGGACTGAGAAAATTGTCTGAGAGTTCGATCTTTTCCTAGAGATTCTAAGAATGTTCCTCTTCTAGACTCTCTGGTGAGAAACAAGTAGCATCACAAAACCTCAGATGTAGATCATATCGGGGTGAAGAACACCAGGAACATTCTTAGAATACATAGAGTCCAACAATATGGTGCTTCATCTGACAGCATATATAGAGTGGTATTAGCTTTTGGGATTGATTGATATTTATCTCCCCTCATGCAAAATCAAACCAAACCAAAAAATAAAAGTTGTAACCTACCTAAGTATTTAAAGTATAGGAGTCTAACTAAGACTTAACTACAGATTTTTCTGCTCTTTGAGACATCAAAATCTCATAGGATTATCAATAAAATAAAAGTGATTTTGATGAGCTATATTGCGATTACTTCTACAAACAACAACAACAACAAAAAAATGGAAGAATTACACTTATTTAGTGCAATTATTTTTTCTGCCTGAATTCAAAAATATACAAATAAAAAATTAAATGTCACTCAATGTTTTTATGACAAAACAATTTGGAAGGACCATATAAATATTGCATTACTCTGATAATAGATTCAAGGTCATGTGAGTAATACATTGGCTAAATGACCATAGAGCTTGCTATTTTATTCTGCAATGCTAAGCTGAATTACTAGGGCAAGATGTAAAGATGGCATTCAAGCCTCTATAAATTCTAAAATATCAGAGCTTTTAAAAATTCCTCATGGAATTCACATTGCAATGTGCCTTACACATTAGGTAATGCAATCCTATCTTGAGATGCAATCTGATGGCATCATTACACACAAACACATTCATCATGCTGTACCGAAGATTCAGAAAGAGAATGTTTTTTATTTCTCTGAATGCAACATCCCACTGACTTATATTCCTGTTAACTAGCAGGTAGTTGAAATAACTTAATGGACTTTGAATATTTAGCCCAAAGTAATGTAGGAAAACATCTGTCACTTACGTTTTGGCGTCATCCCACAATACACAATAAGGATTCAAAGTACCCTAAAAAAAAGCAAAGAAAGAATGCATGTATCTTGAGTACATATTATAAAAAGATTGAAGGATTACGTGAAATAGAAACAGAATGGAAGATTTCTTATCTTGTGGTAAGAGATACTTTAATGATTTATTTTCAATTATTTATAAGAAATTTGCATTTCCTTTCTCATAGATTTAGTGACCCATTTTATAAAGTTCTATGAAAACAATATCTTTATTCCAAACACTCTAACTTCTATTTAGTTTTCCTGGAAATTAAAAGTGAAGCTTTCATATACCATAAGTCTATATTTTGATGATTTTGATTTTATACTTATGTCTCTAAAACATTAGTTGCTAGATTACTTTCTTTAAGATCATAGTATTCACAATATTGAAATCACAGTGAAATATCCTATAGTATGCACATGTATAATCATCACCACTACCTCCTCGTCAGCCTCTAGTTGATGTTTCCTAGAGACAAGAGGTGTCCATTTCTTGAGTTTGTTGACTTGCAATATCAACTTAATTAGCATATTATATTTATATAGGATAATGTCTAATGAAATTTTAAGTGAAAATGCTAGATTTTAAATTTATTTCAATAATTGTGAATTGAGTACCTGCCGTGACCTTCAAGATAACACCATGGGTTTTTCACACTGTATTATTCAATGTACTTCTGTTTTGAAGAGTTCTAATATATTTAGATACATGTATCTACAGATTCTGTCATATGCCTGAAAAATCTTCTCTTATCCATTAAACATACACTGCTGGTTTGAAGTCCTCTCATCCTCAACATGACTAATTTCCTGGAGCATACACTTTTAAAGTGTATTTAGGCAAATCACTCACTTGTGTCTGACCTGTGCACAGCAAAGCACTACCACTGCCTCTCCAAATCAGGTGCCATCTTCCTAATAATGCAAACTAAGATTGTATTAGATATTTGGGTAGACTCTTCCTGAGCTAGATAAGTATTACTCATACATGGCAATCTCTGCTGAGCTTTTAAAATCCTGATTTTGGCATCCCACACATCCAGTATTATTTTTAAGCTTTGTGTCATTACAGGATTAAAAAACCAAACATGATTATCTATGTCTTCATCCAACTTAGTTATTGATAATAATAATTAACAGACCAAGGCAGTTAAAAGAGTCCTGAGGCCGGGCACGGTGGCTCACGCCTGTAATCCCAGCACTATGGGAGACCACGGCGGGCGGATCAAGAGGTCAGGAGATGGAGACCATCCTGGCTAACACGGTGAAACCCCGTCTCTACCAAAAATACAAAAAACTAGCCGGGCGTAGTGGCGGGCGCCTATAATCCCAGCTACTCAGGAGGCTGAGGCAGGCGAAGACGTGAACCCGGGAGGCGGAGCTTGCAGTGAGCTGAGATGACGTCACTGCACTCCAGCCTGGGTGACAGAGCGAGGCTGCGTCTCAAAAACAACAACAACAACAACAAAACATACAGTCCTGAAACAGGCCACTGCCTTCCTTCCACAGGTGGAAACAGTCCCTCATAGACAGTAAGCTATGACCCAGCCCTCAGGCTTCAGTGTTGTCTACAAATAGTTAATCACTGGAGTGTATCTGGGAAAGAAACATCTTTGAAAGTCCAGAGAAGTTCTTTTGGAGATGTGCCTTTCTAAATGCTGTTTGATGGGTCCATTCAAAACTTTTGCTAGAAATAAATAGTAAGATCGCTGTTCTAAAACACATGAAATTAACTCAAACCTTACATATTATTCATTTTAATTGGTACATGACTATAATATTGCAGCATCCCAGTTATTCTAAAAATTCCCTGAAAGACCACATGTCCAAGGTATCTTGGATATTTTTTTTAAGCAATCAGAAAATGCATTTGGTTTTGTTTCCCATTCTTCCTTTAAAATTTATTTAGTAAAAAATGATCTTTTTCTTGCTTCTGGATGGAAATTTAGTCATAATTTGAAACAAACAAACAAACAAACAAAAAACTTCCAAAGTTTTGAGTCACTCTTAAATAATAGGTTTTGGTTGTCACATTAAATCACGATCATCATGTCATTAGCAATTGAAAATGATCTGTTACAAACAATAATCAAAACACAGAACCTTATTGAATGTCAGATCATCTTCCCTTCTCCAGATGAAGGCCTGGGCAGAGGTGGGGCATGACTCTGCCAGTGGCCAGGGTAGTAGAGGGGTGAGGGAGGGGAGGTAAAGGAGGCAAAAGGTTTTCACCTGCCTGCTAAGGTCCAAAGCCAGTTCTGAGCAATCTGGCCCTATTTGATGATTTATGTTGACTCTTCTCACTGAGACAGCCAGGTGGGAAGGGCTCCCTGACAGAACCCCCAAGGCCTGAGCACTGTGAGGAATGTGCAGTTGGGTGAGCCTTGGGAGGTTCACACCATTTGCAGGGGAGGAGCCTGGCCTCTCCTCTCCTGGGGTGGAAATTGGAATTCAATCAGCCAGGCAGGAAGCCAGCTAGCAGGACTCTGGCTTTGCGGAGGGTCCCTGTTTCATTTTTATCCCCTCTTTTCCCAATAAATTCCATTTTTTTTCTCACCCTTCAAAGTGTCTGGAAGCCTAATCTCTTGTGACCATGTAATAATAATCCGGCTCTTAGCTTAACTAAGGAAAAAGTCCCACAACATCGCCAGCACTTGCGTGGATTCTCAGGAGACTCCCTTGCTGAGCCCTATTGGTAGTCACACCTGTTGGGGCCTCTCCTGCTGGGTACTTCTTACCTCCCTGCAGCTTCTGCCCTTTGACGGGGTGGAATCTTATTTTGAAATGCTCATATCTCCCTACACTATGCTCCTAAAGTATAATAACACTGTCTTTCCTGAAAAAAGGTCATAGTCCTATAGAAGTTGATGAGAAACATACACATGGAATGTTCCTATAGCAATCCAAGCAAAATGTTTACATAAATATCACTAGCCATAGTTTACTGAGTAAAGGACAAATGAGGGAATGGAGCGTCATGGTCTATGCTAGTCAGCACAAGTTTCATAGACGAAATGGGTTATTATCTGGTTCCTACAGCAGGCATAGATCTAGATGTTCTAAGGAAGGAAGGGAATGGTGTATTAAATTGGTTTCTTCTCTATCTTATAAGATCCTGTCTAGTCTTACCTGAATTTTTCATATAGCTTGTGACTTTCTGATAAATCCACAGCACAGCCAAAATGCTGTCATAAAGTTATGCTATATTTACCTAGGGCTTTATTCAAAGGAGCTCAGATAACCTTATAGAAAAAAAATTATCCTTGTAACATCACAGTGAAGAGTATGGGAGTATGCATTTCAAGGATACAGAAACCAAGTGCAGCTTGAGGAACTTGCGATAACAGATCCATTAAATCTAATTGGCTGATTTTAATGATGTATAATGTAGGATAAATCTTTATATAAACTAAGATACTGACTATAGGCTTAATATTTCACAATGATTGTTCACAGTAGGGCCACAACAACAACAACAACAACAAAATAGAAAAGAAACAACACGTAAACTTAATTGTTTGGATACTTCTTTCCTTTTTATCACCCTAAAGAAACTGATTTATTCTTCAAAAAAGGTTTCAAAATGAGAAATGCTTCTTCTAATCTTTTTCCATGACTTTGTCAACATTCAGTTTTATTCTCCATGTTCTTCACCTCTTACTTCTTAGATCCTGCTGCATGCTTCTCTTTCTTTTTGTGCTTATGGAAATTTAAACACCATACATGTGAGCATTATTATAGGTTCCAAAATGCATCATTCAATCTTAGGTTTCACTACACATTCTGGGATACACACCATAAACATTTATTCTAGTATGGTCACCAATATGTGAGACTGTGAGCTAAGGTCAATAGTTGGAACATTTGAAGTTTAGAAAAATAAGCAGAACAAACAAATGAGAAAAAACTTAGTACCTGAAAACACTAGTCACTTAAACAATAAGAATGTGAGATGGAAAAAAAAGTAACCAATGATGAATGGATTCTAAATATTAAAGAAAAGAAAGCTGGCTACAAGGTTTTGCTGAGTAAGTACCTGTAAAATATTTGTTATAATTTTCATTTACTTTCCTCAAAGGGACTCTGTTACAAGATCTGTTATGAGGAATTCACAGAAAATCAATAACGGGAAATAGTCCAATATAAAAAAAATGTAATGGCAGGGTGAGAGGAAAAGAGAGAAGCTAAGTACTAATCTGTAGAAGTAGATTTAACAAATGCAGTAAACTAAGAAAACAAAAATTCTCAGGTAAACAAGACAGATGGGTTAAAGAAGATTAATTTACCAAACTATCAATAAATAGTATTTATTGATCTACCAAATGGTAATACTGCACATATTTGGACACTTTTGAAAAGGAAATACTATTCTTGACAAACATATTTTTGTCAAAACAAACAAACAAAAACTGCCACTCTTGGTTCCATTCAAAACAGCATAGCTGAATTCTACATGTTTCTACTTACTCACTTTTAAGCATTTAAAAAATGCACCACTGCCCAAATTTCTAATTGCTGTAGATGTTCTACACACCACTCTCGAGTGCCTTCACTATTTTCTTTTACTTCTCTCCTCTGTTCCAATATCAACCAAATAAATATATTTACTTAATAGTAGAATATATCACTAGCTTTGCCAATGTATTTCAATGGGTGGTTCTCCCTTTTGTTGGAGTGCATGACTTTTTTTTTCTTATTTATAAAATAGATGATCTGGACATCTTTTCTAGCCCTCACTCTCAATGATTCCAGAAATTCATTTTATTCTTTCAAAACTCTCTTCTAAGTCTTTTTAAGGAAATACTCAACTATGTTATATTACCCTCACAAAGTGCAGAAGTCAGAAGAGATAGCAGGCAGATGATCACAACAAGTCTAACCATTCTGCAACCATTCTGAATTCATTTACTAAACACCTGTTACATTCCAAGAACCATTCAAGGCACTGTGATACAAGGATGAGCAAAACTAAGTCCCTGCCTCATGTATTTCACCATAGTGAAGGGCAGAGAGAGAGAGGTATGACTAGGTACGACTAGGGAAATAGAGTGGATAGTACTTTTGTTTATTAAGAAAGCTTCATCAGTAAGATTATCTTTGAGAAGAGATCTGAAACAAGTTGGTTGCAGAAAAGATAATAATATCACAATACAAAGGATCAAGTTTCTATAAATTTTCCTTGGTGTTTTAAATTTTAAATACATTCAATGCATATGCTACTTTAATCACACTCTTGCTATCTTAATGATGCTTTCAAAGTGTTTTCTCTGGACCTACTTCAGAATAAACTGGGATGAATACTAAAAATGTGGATTCATTAGCAATAGGAATGTTAAGGTTGAGGCTAAACGTAGAAATCTCCATTTTAATAATGACAATCTTGCCTCTCCGTAATTTTTTTCACACCAAATTTAGAGAATCATTGCTCATGATACACATGGCAGAAATAACGTGCTGAAAACATTTAAACCTACTCAGTAATTTTGAAATAATACAGTGCATTACTATTTATCATAGTCACCGTTCTGTGCAATAGATCATTAAAGTGTGTTCCTCCCGTCTACTGAAATCTTGTGAGGTGATGGATTTGTTCATTACCCTGATTTAAGCATCCTATATTGTAAACATATATGAAAACCTCTCATTGTACCCCACAGATCAATACAATTATTATTTGTAAATTACAAATACAATTGCTTAAAAAAAGAAATAACGTGGTTACTCTATTTTTACTCAGATGTTTGAATGCTTGGTGGTCATATGCCATAATAAACTACTAATCTTGAAACTTCAGAACTTTTTTGCACCTTCACAGCCTCCTTGAAACAAAAATAATCTCTTTTCTGTGGAGGCAAAGCAAGTAAATAGGCAAAGCAGCTAAGGGCAGGATGAAGGGCAGTGACTTCATCGTAACTATTTGACATTTCCAGTGCTCTGAGTTAGATGTTACAGAATGAATTTTTCTGTCACATTGTTCAGTGAGTTGGACATTGGTCTCTTGAGTGAAGTGGAGAAAGACTCTTCAATTGACACTGTATTGTCTGTCTTTAATTTCCTAAATCTTAGATGGCAAGGCATTACTTTAAAATGACCTGGATTTTGCTAAGTTTATCCTCTCTTTCTCCACTAAAGATTAATTGTTATTATTGTATATAACTACCCAAATAGATTTTGGAGATTCCTCAAGAATATTTCCAGTTTGCATAACTGGATCTGCAAAAGACTAATTCATATCTTGTGCAATTTATTTATTTATTTATTTATTTATTTATTTATTTATTTATTTTGAGAGAGAGAGTCTCACTCTGTAGCCCAGGCTGGAGTGCAGTGGCGTGATCTTGGCTTACTGCAACCTCTGTCTTCCGAGTTCAAGCCATTCTCCTGCTTCAGCCTTCTGAATAGCTGGGATTACAGGCGCCTGCCACTGAGCCTGGCTATTGTTTTTTCTTTTTGTATTTTTAGTAGAGATGGGGTTTCACCATCTTGGCCAGGCTGGTCTTGAACTCCTGACTTCATGATCCACCCGCCTTGGCCTCCCCATAATTTTAATGATATTTTAGAAGGACACATTCAAAAAATCTCAGGAATTGCTAAGGGAAGCAAGACATTAGTAGATGTAAATTTTTCCACAGTCAAATCTATCACAGGTCACTAATAGTTGATCAGTGAGAGGGACCTATTTCAGGGTCATGTCTTTTAACATATGAACAGTTCTATAGGGCCTTAAAGAGTAAAACACCACACAAGGAGATGCAGCAGTGAAAAAATACAATATAAAACTCAACAGGAAGTAATCTCCTGGATGTTCTTCTCTAATATTTTCTCAAAGTTATGATAAGTACTGTTTCATATTTTAGTATTTTAAATGATACTTAGAAGGAGCTAAATCTGGGTCTTATGTTCACTTTTTAAGGGATAGCTGTTGTGTACCTAAAGCCTAAAAAGACACATTTAGAATACAATACTATACTCTTACTTGTTAGGAAGTTGGAAATGTAGATAATTTGGATGAATTTTATGAGGATTGTCATCACATTGAAAACCAGATAAACTAAGATGGAATGAAAAAAAGATGGCTTTAGCTAAAGCAGAATTACATGAAGGCCACTGAAGTGAGAAATGCAGAATACTATTTTTATCAGAACGAGTCCCATCCATGTTACATAGCTATTCACAGAAAGTTGGCAGCTATTTGATTGGAATCCAAGGAGAGGACACATATTTAATATCACTTCTGCTATATAGTTAGTAGCCTACATTAACCAGATGACACTATTTTTATAGATAGGATAACAGCTTGCTTCTCTAATTTCTGAGATATATCACTAACCTGCATTATTTCCAGAGGACTACTTTCCACTTGTCATATGGGAAGCAGCAAAAAGTAGAACTATCATGAAGACATTTTTACACGTGTATCCTTCAAAGAAAATCATTGCCTCCACGTATATGTCTCAGAGTGCCCTACCTGCATGTGATTACATCATTTCCAGTAATGGCTGCATAAAGTCTGGTGTACCTCTCAGCAAACAAATGGGTCTTCTAGAGTTAAAAATGTTCAAGTATTTAATATTAATTAATGTGGCAAACAGCTTTAATAAATAAATTAAATAACTAGATTTTATATTAATGTGGCAATAACTTTAATAAATAAATTAAATAACTAGATTTTATATAGGTACAACATATAGCCTATGTCTTTTTCTTTTACATCCAAAAGGAATATAATAATATGTCCTAATAATAATTATATAGGGCTATAGCAGAGACAAGGGCAGTCACACAGAAGTTCCTCTTGATATGTAACACACATATGCCTTTTGACATGCACTCACACAAACATCCCTTCTGACTTGTAACACAACACAGTCATAGGTTCTGGGGATTAGGATGTAGACATTTTTGGAGGAGTCACTATTCTGCTTATCACACAGGGGTTGACAAACAATAGCCCATGAGCCAAATCTGACCTGCCATCTGTTGTAAATTACTTTTTATTGAAATACAGCCACACCATAGTTCAGTGGATGTGACAGAAGCCATTAAGACTCTCATGCCTGAAATTCTTTAGTCTCAGACTTTTAACTAAAAAAGTTTGCCGACCCCCTGCTCCAACAATAGCACAATCATAGTGAAATGTTTTTAAAGAATATCAATTATGTATTATAAATATAAATAAACTAAATTTGAAACATGAGAAGGATGTCTACTCAAGTTAAGAAATTTAGGCTATAACCAAAAAATGTAGCTAGAGAGCAATTTCTATCTCAATTTCAGTTGTTGGAAGAGCCTTCAATCTACTTGTCTAGTAGCATTTCAAGACTCTCTAAAAAAGTTACCAAGAACTGTAAACAGACAAAATATCAGAAACCACTTCCAAATGGATAAAGCTAGGGCAAAAAAGTAATTCAAAAAGTAAAGGCATATCAAACAACCGTTTGTGAAAATTACGGATGCACACACTGAACTTTTTAAAGTTTTGCCAAGTAATTTTTAAATCCTTAGGTTATTAACCTTCATATTCATGAAAATACCCAGCGATGAATGTTGGAATTTCTTTTCATTGTTTCTCATGTTTATAATGAAGACAGGCATATTCATTACAGTTGTCACTGTGTTTTCCACTATGATTTACAAAGGTCATAGGGTCATGGTTAATTTTCATTTAAAATTACTTTATACACAAAAAACAAATTTCTTTAATTTGTTAGCTTCATACTATTAGGATGCATGCAAATATGGCAAAGAAAACAAAACCTACAAGCTCAAATTCTCATTAGATCAATTTGAGAACTACAAACATAATGTATTATTTATGTCAACCCTGAAAGACAGCAGCAGCACCCTACCTACATCATTTGGAGTTGATGCCCAGAGGAAAAAAAAAATTTAAAGCCAAGATGAAACTGAAGGCTAGTGTGGTCCACTCTATCTTTCCATTTGAAATGGAACTACATAAAAACTTCATTTGGGAAAAGTATGCATTTTCAGGCTTGCAAAGTTGATAGTGCATAAGATAACTAAAATGCATTTACCTTCTTTTTCTTCTAACTCATCTTTAAATATAAAGATGTTATTCACCTTGGAAAGTCACAGTAGGCCTAGACCTGTCATACACAAGTGATCCTAATAGTATATGTATTTGTGTACATAGGGATCTATTCTATTGCACTCATTGGGCCTCAAGAATTATTTTCAATAAGATGATTATCTTTCCTTATGCATTATAGGATCTAAAAATTTGATGAGTATAAATGTCACTCTTAAGTGATATAAAAATTTTTTTGGGGGGAGGAGAAAAAAGTTTGATATTTCTTAAAAGCCATTAATTGTTATGCTTAAGCACTAAAGATCACATACCTTGACTTTATAGGTCATGACAATGAAGCCATCAGCCTGAAAAACTGAACTAAGAACAGTGTCTTACTAATTAATGACATAATCTGGTTAACGCTGCAATTGGCTTTGCTAAACACAATTTGGAATTGCTAGGTTCCATATTTTATTACCTATTCCTATCAGTTTCCAAGAGCCTTATTATATTTAACATGTTGTAAATGCTATTTGTTAAAAAGCTTTCTGAGACACATTTTTAAAAGAAAATGTTAACAGGCTTTTCCTGTTAACTCACTATAACTCACTGTAACTACTAATTCCCATTCGTCCTTTCTTTTTTCACAAGACATTTTAATAAAATGTAACTTTCAAGTTATTCTTTCCTGAAAGTACAATGGATACTTTTGATATAAGAAAATAGGTGACAGTAGACAGATTTGATATTACAGATACATCATTTCTAAAAAATTTTGCAGGCAACAAAAATGGGCATGCATATGTATATATATGCATATATACATAACTGTATATATTAATATATATGTGGGTGTATATGTGTGGAGGTTGGAGGTGGGGGTGTGTGTGTGTATATATATTAGTTGTCTCTTGTTATCCGTAGGGGTTGGTTCCAGAACCCCTTGCAGATACCAAAATCCATGGATGCTCAAGAATCTTATATATATTTCCATATAACCTATCCACAGTCTTTCATACACTTGAAATCATCTCTAAATTGCTTAAAAGACCTAATACCATAATACAGTGTAAATACTATGTAAATAGTTTTTATACTATATTTTACCTTTGTATTATTTTATTGTTGTACTGTTATTTTAATTTTTTTCCAAATATTTTTCATCTGTGGTTGGTTGAATCCACAGATGCAGATACTGAGGGCCAACTGTATATAGTTCTAATAAATTTCAGTCTGCATATTTAAGATCTATTTTTTCTTCACATTTCAGCTAACATTATATTTCAAAATGGACCTTTTTTTGTCTTCTCTTCAATGGAAATAAACTAATCTCAGTACATAGAATATATTTTTATAAGATTGGTAATAATATTATGATATTCAATACATAAACCACATATTCCCTCCCTTAGTGAACAGTAATACTTCCCGAAGTATTTCACAAAATCTAATTTTAGCAATAAAATAAATGTAAATACAATAAGCTTTAGAAATTCAAAACAGTAAAGTAGAAGGGTTGTATGCATTGTACAGACAACAGTGAGATGGACAGTTTAAATAAGAGTTCAGAGCAGCCCAGAGAGGCTCAGTTGTGTGGTCAGTAACTGGAGGAGCCTCTGAGGAGAGGCACCATATGCATGGTGGAGAGTCTAAACAAGAGCGCCTAGAGACTTTTTCTTCTCTAGCGTAAATTGTTCCTCTTTCTATTCTCCTCTCCCTATCCACTTTTTGTAACACATTTGTCTACATGTATACGTATATTTTAAATATGGGCTTTCTAGAGTGGAGATAGTATTCTCGTGGGAACCTGGTCAATTCACTTACTCAAAATACTGAAAGACACAATTAATTCTAAGTGACTTGGGATAATTATCTCATCATTCTTACATGCTGACTTTCATTGTCATTCCAGTATTAGCTGGTGCTTAATAAAATATGTTGACTATGTTCTTTGTTTTCCATATGTAGAAAATATTTTTTGTACATGATTTATATCTTTTGTAAATCAGCTGACAAAACACATTTCCAGAAGATAAAAGACAGACTCAAAGCTTAAATACGTTCATTTCAAAAAGTTTTATTATACTCAGAGAGACTATTTCAACACTATTTTTGAGACTACTCTTTTTTAATTTATCAAAAAAGCTTCCTTTAACATGTTCTTTAAGTTCTAAATAATGTTTTAATCTTTATGAAAGTCTTGTGATTCATTTGCACAAATGTTCTCTGCATAAGAAACAGAGTACACATTCTGATACTGGGTGCTTTTTCAGTAATTCTATAATCTGATACAGGGAATTAATATCTCTTACTACTTTCTCCCAAAGCTTGTAACTGTAGATAAACAACAAAAACATATATTTTCATAAAAAATTTTGAATGCACAAATTCTTTATTCAAAAGCAAATGTTCAAAAGTTAAAAATGTCTCCTAGTTTTCATGCAGTGTAGAGATGAGGGCTATACTAAGGTCTAAGGAGGTAGATATTGTAGAACTAAAACACGTTCTTAAGGTTAGATAGAAGTAGTATTTTGGCAAAAGTAGTAAAACACCTAATAGTTTAAATATTAACCGCAATCTTTGAAAGTTATTACAGAGAGATTTGAAATTTTTATTAAATAATCTAGGAAGCCTGGGGCATCTTAGTAAAAAGTGATTCATAGGAAAGATGATTATCATTCTCCTATAAAACTAAGGCTGATTTTTTCAGGAAATCAGAAACTACACAATAGTAGAAAATACACAAGTTTTATAGCCAGAAGAATGTGAGTATAAATTAAGCTATGTCATTCACTAACTATATGCTCTTGGGAAAATGACTTAATCACTTTTGCTTTTTTTTTTTCAATGTAAAGAAAGGTCAACTTCATAAAACTTTGCAAGGAATAAAATAAGTACATGTAAATCATGAGATGGGCTTATTTTAATACAGGAACTATGAAAGTACAATAAGGAAGACTTTCATACGAATCACTTTCCTTGCTCCTGTCCTCCAATGATTTAAGTATTTGAAGTGATTATTTAAACAATAAGTAGACACTGAAAATTTGTATAGAGGACTGAACAAAATCTGAAGCATTTCAGTTGCAGTTGGATAGATTTAAGAATGGGTTATTTTCATT
This sequence comes from Rhinopithecus bieti, assembly GCF_001698545.2. NCBI lineage: Eukaryota > Metazoa > Chordata > Mammalia > Primates > Cercopithecidae > Rhinopithecus > Rhinopithecus bieti. The sequence goes on from NW_016804856.1 coordinate 378,383, forward strand.
CTGACATGAAAGACTTTGATTTAGACAATGGGAGCACCTAGGTAGTTATAATAAGCCTTCCCTGATCCTTGACTTAGCCCCCCTCCCTCCCTCCCTCCCTCCTTTCCTTCCTTCCTTCCTTCCTTCCTTCCTTCCTTCCTTCCTTCCTTCCTTCTTCCTCTCTTTCCTTTCTCTTTCCTTTCTCCTCTTTCCTTTCTCTCTCCTTTCTCTCTACTTCCCTCCTTCCCTCCTTCCCTCCTTCCCTCTTTCTCTCTTTCTCTTTCCTTTCTTTCCTTTCTTTCCTTTCTTTCCTTTCTTTCCTTTCTTTTCTTTTTTTCTCTCTCCTCTCTCTCTCTCTCTCTCTCTCTCTCTCTCTCT
>NW_016804856.1:378850-383773 GCF_001698545.2 Rhinopithecus bieti
TCCTTACTTCTTTCCTTCCTTCCTTCCTTCCTGCCTGCCTTCCTTCCTTCCTTCCTCCCTCCCTCCCTCCCTCCCTCCCTCTCTCTCTTTCTTTCTTTCTTGAGACGGAGTCTCACTCTGTCGCCCAGGCTGGAGTGCAGTGGCCTGCTCCCTGCTCTCCACTCGCTGCAAGCACCGCCTCCTGGGTTCACGCCATTCTCCTGCCTCAGCCTCCCGTGTAGCTGGGACTACAGGCGCCTGCCACCACGCCCGGCTAATTTTGTCTTTTAGTAGAGACAGGGTTTCACCGTGTTAGCCAGGATGGTCTTGATCTCCTGACCTCGTGATCCACCCATCTCGGTCTCCCAAAGTGCTGGGATTACAGGTGTGAGCCACCGCACTCGGCCTTGACTTAGTATTTCTACATGCCACCCACCTCACCCAGCACCCCCTTCCTCTGAATTAATCGTTCCCCTTTGCACTGTTTATAAGTTTTACTTCGGCATGCAACTTAAATTTTTTCTTTCCTACCACATAGTGAGATCGAGTTTTATTTACAGATAAAACTCACCAATTTTAAGTATATAGTTTAATGCTTTGGATAGTTGTATACTACCATGTAAGCACCCCCACAGTTAATAGGCTCTTACTCACCTCACCTTCTCCAGTGCCTAGCACAAAGCTTGGTAAAGATGTGTACACTGATAAATGATTTATTAACTATTATTTGAATAAATTGAAGAGAATTTTATCATGAAAAAAGCATAGAATAATCATTCTGTTTCTTTATAATACATATACTCATAACAAGTTAATTCATTTGCAACTATAAAAGTCTAGAAAATGTATTCTGGTGTTATCAGTCAAAGAATGACTGTTAAAAAGGTAATTCTATAAGCAAGTCAGTGCTCAGTGGATGGTACTTACATTAGCCAAATGAGCTAGTTCTATCTCCAGAAGCGAATCGGTTGTTTTGGGTTCAGGCCTTATTGTGACCACGATGATTTTGGAATTAACGACAGTATAATTTCTGAAACAGAGTAATTATAATTAAAAGGAGAAATGATTGATGAAAAGTATAAATTGCTACTACTCAATACATTTTGGGATGGTTTCAAATAAATGCATCCAAAGCACAAACATAAATTGTAGTATCATTCATTGAAAGACACATTTTACTGCTGTAAAGAAATCTTATGTGGAACAGAAAACTTAGGGAGAAAAGGCCGTTTTACCATTTTAGATGCAGAAAATATGAAAAAGCAACAGCACTAACAAGCTTTTGATTACTTAAATCTGATTCACCTACAAGAGTTATGGATTGTGAATTCAAATCTTCAGACAATATTTAAATGAATATAATTCATTTATATCAAGACTTTTGCTCTCTCGGAGATCAAATACTCTTATTGCAATGTGCTATCTTGGTGTTTCTTTGACTATCCCAAAACCCATTACAATAAATAATTAGAATGTGGAGTAACATTAGAGCAAATAGAGTTTAAATAGAAATAAATGCTCTTGCTAATTACTGACCATAATTTATTTCAACAATAGAGATTGATAGGCCACTGCTTGATCTCAATATTCTCAATCTAAGAAACACATTTTCCCTGAAATATCTTACCAAGATATTTCATTTACAGAGAAGTTTAAGTTATTTTAATAAAATTATATCTATAGTTTACAAGAAATTATCCATCAATATAAACATAAAACTGAACCAACTTTTTCTTGTATATGTAAGTTTTCACACAAAGTATGTAAAATACGTAAAATGCTGCAGATCATGTAGTATTTAGAGATTTAAAGATGAGTGTGTGTATATGTGTGAATATATCCCTGTTTGGAATTTTGAAATAATAAACCACCTGCTCTTCCATTGGGCATGTACTATTCTGGGGAATTCACATTAGGTATCAATGACAAAATCATTTGATTTTTTTCCCTCTTTTTTGTTTTTTAAGGTAATATTTACAGATAAAACTCACCAATTTTAAATATATAGTTTAATTCTTTGGATAATTGTATACTACCATATAAGCACTAACACAGTTAACATAGACAAACAATCCCTCACCCTAAATAATTTCCTCAAGTCCCTTTTTATTTAATCCCCTATCCTTCCATGCTCCCAGGCAACCATGGACATGCTGTTGTTATAATTCTGCCTTTTCTAAGATTTCACTTTAATAGAAGCATACAGTACATAGACTTCTAATTTTAACTTAATGCATTTAGCATAAAGCTTTTGAGATTCATCTATTTTGTTTCTTTCTACAATTGAGTAATATTCTATGGTACAAATACAAATTCTATAGTACAAACACACACAAAAAAATTATTGATGTATTTATCAATTAGGTTAAAACCTTTAGGTTATTTCTGGTTTTTAGCCTTTAGAAATAATAGCTAATGATATTTGGCAATTACAAATAAATACCATACATATTTTATGTATGAATATGTATTTTCACATGTCTAAGGTGAATATCTTGGAGTGGAATTCCTTGATCATGCTGTAAAGGCATACTTAGTTTTATGTTACTGCCATATTGTTTACTAAAGTGGTTATACCATTTAAGTCATATAGTTCTGATATGGTGGAACCATGCCAAACCTTGCATTTTTTGAGATTTGTTTTTCTCTAATGAGATGGTTTTTGGCACAAGATTTCATCAGAAAAAAATGCGGAGTTATTCTGTGGTTGGGGGGAATTTACTATATTTACTAGCAGAGGAACTATACACCTATTTCACATGGGTTAACATTTTTAAGTGCATTTCTCATGTATGCAGTAATGTCAAATGACACTTTTTTAAATAGTCAGGAAGCTCAGAGAGAGAGTCTAAGAGTAAAGAGTAAAAAACAACAAAGCATAAATCTATTTTGTTTTTGTTAAGAGGAAGATTGTTGCAGACAGAGAGAGATGGTTAACTGTCCTTTTTTTCACTAAACGCTAAATGAGTCAATTGAAGGTATAGTACATTTTGAAGGACAGAAAACTCAGTTCTAAACGCCGAGCTTCTTTTGCCAAATTATTCTTCCCTGTTTCTCTGTGAGTAAAAGTGATCAAGGAACCAAGTGAGAATAGAGAAAATTGACAAAGTTGAGAGGTGATCCTGGGTGGTTGATCATATTAGCACAGCTGACAGGTCTCCCAGAGAATGGTGCATACAGCTTAGAGTCAGGGGAAATACCCACCTGTCATTACCGGAGAAATTATGAACATTTCTCCTAGAGAACAATCAGTCCTGAACAGACAGATTAAGTTCCTTTTTTGGATTAGCCTGAATGTGTTTAAGTTCCGGTTTGGTTTTGCAAAACAAAAATATTGATACTTCACTCAAATTCCATTTGTCTCTTTATTCTGATTCCGTTTATAATCCTAGTTACCAGCTTTTAATAAAACCCAATGACCGCTAATTTTAATTATTATTAGATAATTATTATATTAGAACATACAGTATCTCTATTATGTTTAAGTTCCATAAGTGGATACATTACTAGAAAACACAGATGTGGGTATTCTATAAAGAAGATTGCAATTTTGTTAAGATATTTATGAAGCTCCCTGTGTGTTTGGGAATGTGGAGACTATGGCCCTGAATGGCTGGTCTGTAAGGAGCAAAGTAGCTACAATAAGTTGCCTTCTGCAGGGTATATTACACTATGTTAGGTTCATCAGCTGCTCAACTGGCCTGGTGGAGAAGTTCCCTAGAGGGCAGAATCAACCCTATGGCTTTTGCTGAAAGAGAAGGAGAGACGGAGAGAGAGAGAGAGGGACAAAGAAAGAGAAAGAGAGAGAGAGAGTAAATGTGTGTATGTTTTAATATATTTAGAATATATTTGAGAAGAGATATGTGTCAATGTATTCATGCATATCAGTGTGCTAATATCATTCATGCGAGTCCCTGCCACCTTGTGCCCCAATACAGTAACGTGCACCTACCTCTACCAAAGCTTTCATCTATACTACGCATGTCTTCTTCCACATGATAATAAGCTCGATGAGAGCAAGATTTTTATCTATCATTTATATGTCCTCATTTGTATTATTCTTTGGAACATTTTAATACTCAAAACATGTTTGAGTGTTTTGTTTAATAAGCAAATACTAAACAAAAATACCAAATTTTAACAAGTTGATTTAAAATGCCAATATCATGGTATTAAATGCCTAATAAAGGGGAAATAAATAAGCAAATTTACATTATGCAATGGCTTCCTTTTTAAAAAGTGTATAGTGTACAAAATTGTCTTTAATTTATTCCATCAATTTATTCTAATTTGCACAAGTGAATAGCTGGCTGCTGATGTGCCATGTCAGGCTTTGTGATCTGCTAATGCTCCCTGGCTGGCTGCACGTTTGAATTCACTGCTAGAAAAGCAGATCTGACAGCCAAATGGATTTCATGACTAAAATAATAAAATTATTTTCTGTCCTTGAGATTTGTACTAGTTGATATATAAAACAATTTAAAATGTATAGAGTTAATCATTCAGAGGCAACTTAATCGTCACATTTTTCTGCAGAGTCTTAAGATGTTTAAGGCACATGAATCATATCTTAAAGTGAGTATAAAAAGTGATTAAAAATACAATTCAGTTGTCTACAATAGACTCATTTTGTATATAAGGGCGTCCATAGACTGAAAGTAAAAGTATGGAAAAACATCCTATGTAAAAGATAATCAAAAAAGAATGAGGTTGGCTACACTTATATCAAACAAAATAGACTTTAAGTCAAAAACTGTCTCAAGAGATGAAAAAGGATACAATGTAATGATAAAAAGGTTGATTCACTTGGGAGATATAACAATTATAAATATATGTGCACCTAATGTCATAGCACCCAAACATATGAAGCAAACATTGAAATAATTAAAGAAAGAAAGAAATAGTAACAATATAATAGGATATTTTAATACCCCTTTTTTTTTT
>NW_016804856.1:384002-394591 GCF_001698545.2 Rhinopithecus bieti
TTTTTTTGAGAAGGAGTCTCGCTCTGTCACCCAGGCTGGAGTGCAGTGGCCAGATCTCAGCTCACTGCAAACTCCGCCTCCCGGGTTTACGCCATTCTCCTGCCTCAGCCTCCCGAGTAGCTGGGACTACAGGTGCCCGCCACCTCGCCCGGCTAGTTTTTTGTATTTTTTTAGTAGAGACGGGGTTTCACCGTGTTAGCCGGGATGGTCTCCATCTCCTGACCTCGTGATCCGCCCATCTCGGCCTCCCAAAGTGCTGGGATTACAGGCTTGAGCCACCGCGCCCGGCCTTAATACCCCATTTTAATAACTAGACAGATTAACTAGATAGATTACCTAGACAGAAAATTAATAAGAAAACAGGTGATATCAATAACATTATAGATGAATTGGACCTAACAAGCTCATGCAGAACTCCACACAACACTCCATACAACAACAGCAGAATATACATTCTTCTCAAGGGCAGACAGAACACTTTCCAGTATACACCACATGTTAAGCCACAAAACAAACCTTAACAAATTCAAGAAGAGTAAAATCATACCAAGTATCTTTTCTGACTATAATGGAACAAAACTAGAACTCAACACCAAGAGAAACACTGAAAAATTCAGAAATATGTAGAAATCAAACAGCACACTCTTGAACAACCAGTGGATCAAAGAAGAAATCACAAGAAATATTAGAAAATATCTTGAGACAAGTGAACATGAAAATACAACATACCACATATGTGAGGCAGCATAAAGGTACTAAGAGGGAAGTTTATAGCAGTAAACACCTATGTTAAAAAAAAGAAATATCTCAAATCAAAACCTGACTTTATACTTCAGAGAACTTGAAAAAGAGGCATAAACTAAACCTAAACATAGTGAAGAAAGATAATAATACAGATTGAGCTGAAATATACAGAATAGAAAATAACAAACCCATGTAAAATCAACAAAACTAAGAGTTGATTTTGGAGAAAAAATATACAAAATCGACAAACCCTTTTAAAAGAGTAAGTAAAAGAAAGAGAGAAGACTCAAATAACAAAACCAGATAAAAAGGAGACATCACAACTTATGGCACTGAAGTAAATAGTATCATAAGAGACAGCTACGAGCAATTAATTCTATGCCAACATACAAGATAGGCTAAAAGAAATAGACAAATTCTAAGAAAAACATAACATATCAAGACTAAATCATGCAGAAATTTTATTTCTGAATAGACTCATAACTAGTAAAGAGATTGGATCAATAATCAAAAACCTCTCAATAAACAAAAGCCTAGGGGACCAGAAGTCTTCACTAGAGAATTCTATGATACGTTTAAAGAAGAATAAATACAACTCATTCTCAAAGTCTTCCAAAATATTAAAGCAGAGAGCACTTCCAAATCCATTATGAGGCCAGTATTACCTGGATACTGAAATCAGACAAAGATACTATTTTTAAAAAAAAGAAAACTACAGACAAATATCCTTAATAAATATTGACACAAAAATCCTCAACAAAATGCTAGCAAACCAAATTCAGCAGCATGTTAAAAAGTTTATATATCATGACCAATAGAGATTTATTTCTGAAATGCAAAGATGTTTCCACAAATGAGAATCAATCGGTGTAATACATCACATTTACAGGATCAAGGTAAAAAACCACATGATCATCTCAATTGATTTTTATCTTATCTTATCTTATCTTATCTTATCTTATTTTTTTGAGACGGAGTCTCGCTCTGTGCTCTGTGCTCAGGCTGGAGGGCAGTGGCGTGATCTTAGCTCACTGCAGCCTCCGCCTCCCGGGTTCATGCCATTCTCCTGCCTCAGCCTCTTGAGTAGCTGGGACTACAGGTGCCTGCCACCACGCCCAGCTAGTTTTTTTGTATTTGTAGTAGAAACGGGGTTTCACCGTGTTAGCCAGGATGGTCTCGATCTCCTGACCTCGTGATCCGCCTGCCTCGGCTCAATTGATTTTAAAAAAGGATGTGACAAAAACACCCTTTCATGATAAAATTGCTTAATGAATCAGGAATATGAAGAAATTATCTCAACATAGCAAAGGTCTTATATGCAAAACCCACATCTAATATCACACTTTATGGTAAAACAAACAAACAAAACAAAACAAAACAGAAAAACCTGAAAGTTTTTCCCCTAAGATCAGAAATAAGACACAATTCCCTCTCTTGCCAATTTCATTCAATATAGTACTAGAAGTCCTACCAACAGCGATTAGGTCAGAAAAAGAAATAAAAGGCATCCAAATGGGAAAGGAAGAAGTAAAATTACCTCTGTTCATAGATGACATGACCTTATATGTAGTAAATCCTAAAGATTACACACAGATACACATTAAAAATCTTGTTATAAGTAATGAACAAATTCAATGAAGTTGCAGAATGCAAAAAAACAAAACAAAACAAAACAAAACACACACACACAAAAAAAAAAACAATTGGGTTTCCATACATTATCAATGAACAATCTGAAAGGAAATTAATAAAAGGATCCCATTTAAAAAGCATCAAAATAAATAAAATACGAGTAAACTGAAGGAGGAAAAAGAGTTATACATTGAAAACTATAAAATATTTCTGAAAAAATTGAAGGGAGAGACAGATAAATGGAAGGAAATCCTGTGTCCATGAATTAGATGACTTAATATTGCTAAAATGTCCATATTACCCAAAGCAATCTATCCAAATGGTATTTTTGCAGAAATGGAAAAAAATATAAAATTCATATAAAATCTCAAAGAATTCTTGATAGCTGGAGCAGTCTTAAGAAAGAAAAACAAAATATTCTCTATTTTCAAGCTATATTAAAAAGTCACAGCAACGATTTTTTTAAAAGTATGGTACTGGTGTCAAGACAGACATATAGACCAACAGAACAGAATAGAGTGCCCAGAAATAAATCCTCTTGTATATGGTCAAATGACACTCGACAAGGGTGCTAAGGCTACAGAATGGGAAAAGGATAATCTCTTTAACAAATAGTGTTGGACAAACTGGATATCCATGTGCCTACATCATATAAAAAACTTAGCATAAAATGGATTAAGATGTAAACATAAGACTAGAAGCTATAAAACTTTTAAAAGAAAACACAGAGAAACACATTCAAATAATTGAACTTGGAGATGACACCAAAAGTACAGGGAAGAAAAGCTAAAATAAGCAAATAGGACTTCATCAAATTAAAAAGCAAAACAAAGTAACTTTTGTGCAGGAAAGAAAACAACGAGTAGAATGAAAAGGCAACCTATGAAAAGGGAGAAAATATTTGCAAACTATGTATCTGGTAAGAGGTTAACATCCTGAATATATAAGTAATTCCAAAACTTGACAACAAAAACGCAAACCAAATCATCAAATTAAAAAATGGGCAAAAGACTTGAATAGATATTTTTCTAAAGAAGGTACGTAAATGGACAACAAGGATATAAAAAGATGCTCTACGTCACTAATTGTAAGAGAAATGCAAATCAAAACTACAACGGGTTATCACCTCACACCCACCAGGATAATCGTTATTAAAAAACAAAAGACAGGCTGGGCGGGGTGGTTCATGTCTGTAATCTCAGCACTTTGAGAGGCCAAGGGTGGCAATCTCATGAGGTCAGGAGTTTAAACCAACCACGGGAAACCTCATCTCTATTAAAAATACAAAAATTAGCCAGGCCTGGTAGCACACATCTGTAATCTCAGCTACTTGGGAGGCTAAGGTAGGAGAATCGCTTGAACCGGAGAGGCAGAGGTTGCTGTGAGCTGAGATCTGCACCACTGCACTCCAGCCTGTGCAACAGAGTGAGACTCTGTCTCAAAAACACAACACAACACAATACAACACAACACAACAAAACAAAGCAAAACAAAAAAAACCAAAAACCAAAACAACATAACAAATGTTGACAAGGATGTGGGAAAATGGAACCCTGATGCAATGTTGGTGGGTACGTGAAATGGTGCAGCTGCTTTGGAATACGGTAGGCAGTTTCTGAAAAAACAAATAAAAAATAATCCAATGATCTCTCTTCTGAGTATATATCCAAAAGAATTGAAAGAAATATCTCAAAGAGATATTTGAACACCCAAGTTCATGATGTAGAATTAACAATTGCCAAGAGGTGGAAGCAAGCTGATTGTCCATCAATGGAAGAATGGATGAAGAAAATGTGATATATACATAAACAATGAAATATTCTTCAGCCGTATAAAAAGAAAAAAATCTTATCATATGCTACAAGACAGATGAACCCAAATGATATTATGCTAATTGAAATATATCAATCACAAAAAGATGAATACTGCATGATTCACTTAGATAAGGTATTGAAAGTAGTCAAACTAAGAATCAGAAAATAGAATGGCTGTTGCTAAGGCTCAGAGGGAGTGGGAAAAGGGGAGTTGTGCTTTAATGTGTATAGTCTTAATTTTGCAAGATGGAAAGTTTCTAGAGATCTGTTACACAAGTGCATATAGTTAACATTGTGCTGTACACTAAAAGTAGTTATAGTAAATTTTATGTTTTGTAACACAATAAAAAATGTAATGCAGTTATAGAAAAAGCCCCAATGGAGGAGATGGCAGAACTAATAGCACACATACAGTATTGCCAGATAAGATATAACAAAAAGATGTTAAGGGTTTAATGGAAGTAAAGTTACTATAGCCCTATTCCATTTTTAGATTTATAGTTTATGTAGCTTCAAAAATGAAACTTGCATAAATGTTTTAAATGAATAGACCAATTTAAATAAGACCAAAATAAAATAGATGATTTCATACAGTATGGGAATTTGGGTACTTTACTAAAATTTTAAAGCTAAATATCTTTGTTTTAAAACCCAAATCAGCTGACAGCTGCTAAAAGTAGGATTGGGTTTACTTAAAGTTGAAATGAGTTAGAATTTCACTGTAGGTTGCTAAGACATGTAGAATCTAGAATTTTAAAAATGCCAAGTGATCAGAGATTTACATCCACTTTAAAAATATCTGACCAAACTAGACCCAGGTTTTAAAAAGTATTGCACTAATACCACAATATTTTATACTATAATCTACGCCAATTTGTAATTTCCATTATAGATAATTTAAATTTCTAATGTTTTCATGAGGACAATCCAAAAAGGTACAGAACATCACAAAACTAGAATATTTCATTGCACAGTGAGAATTAAAAAGGAAGACTCAAAGTTTAGGTCCTAAACCTAAGGCATGAGCTCTTGAGAGAGCTGACTGCTTCAGGTTGATTGCCTTCCGCGTGCATTGGTGTAAAAGTGATTATGTCTACGATTTTCTATTTTTCCAATATCATTTTCTATTCATTTTAATTTTATAGCATTAGGAATTCAAACGAGTTCCATTTCCTGAATATATAAAAATTTCAGCCTCATTTACCTTAATTAGGTTAGTGTACTTGACAAGAAATTCATGTGATTTTGCATTACTGAAATTTGTTCCTTTCTTTAAAATAATTTTGTAATGACTTTTGGCTTGAGGACACTTTAGTTTTCATTCATCTGTATTTTTCTTTATTCCACTATAGTGAAATTTACATATAATTTTATAAGTTATTTTATAATCCTTTTAATGTTAATCATTACATAAAATGTATTTTTTACAGGACTACATTTTTCATGTCTTAACAGGATAACAACATACTGCTCACGTACTCAGAACTTTCGTGGCTATCCCACAAACTTGGAAACTGAACTTATTAAATGAATCAGATGAATGATTGTTTATAACCATTTATTGATTTCTTGGCTTGAGGGTATACTTGGATATACTTTTCTATTTCCTTAGAGATTATTTCCTTAAAATAAATTCTTCGAAGTAGAATTGCTATATCAATGATAAAGCACTTTTAAGTCTCTTGGTATTGCTAAATTGGCTTCAAAAAATGTTATAAAAGTAAGTTAAAATTCTCAGAGCAGTTTATGAGCTTGCCAAGATATGCAAGTTTTCTAATTTCTTAATGTGAGTGGCATCTGTGTGTCAATATCTCACTCCCTCAAACGACCCTCTGAACTGGGTTGGACATGCACATAAGTGATCAAGGGAGAATGGGAGGTGTGACAAATTCAAGTCTTGGCATTGACAACCTGGGCTGGGGCCACCAGGCCAGCCCCAGGGCTCCCTGAAACTGCTCACATATAGCCACCTGTTCTGGCTCTTACAAGATTTTCTGTGAAGGATACAGGTATACTCTTGAACTATCATAGAAGTCTATGATTTGTATTGCTTAAAATAATAAATAGTAGCAAAATAGAGGGAATGAGATATAGTAGAAGAGTCCTGGTTTTAGCGAACAAGACAAGTTGGATTATAATTCAGTTACCTACTGGACATATAATCTTAGGTCACTTAAGCGATAAGGATCTCAGGTCTCTTAACCATAAAATGAGAGTTCTAGCTCACACTAAACCCTAAAAGACCTTACAGCATTAATATCCTGTAGTTCTATACTTTTAAAAAAAAATTATTTTTTTAATTTTTTTGAGACAGAGTCTTGCTCTGTCACCCAGGCTGGAGGGCAGTGGTGCAATCTCTGCTCACTGCAACCTCCACCTCCCAGGTTCGAGTGATTCTACCACCTCAGCCACCCAAGTATCTGGGACTAATAGGCATGCACCACCATGCACGGCTAATTTTTGTATTTTTAGTAAAGACGGGGTTTCACCATGTTGGCCAGGCTGGTGTTGAACTCATGACCTCAAGTCATCCACCTGCCTCGGTCTCCCGAAGTGCTAATTACAGGCGTGAGCCACCATGCCTGGCCCATCTATACTTTTTATCTATAAGAAATTATTCTGAAGAAAGAAGTTGAGAGGCTGAGAACAGCACATAGTTTGGACTTCATCTGAAGCATATTTCCTTCAGTTGAAGTAACAATCTGAATCTACTTAACTTTAAGAGGGAAGACAACTGAACAGTAAAATAAAAATTGCAGCTCAAAGGACAGTTGAATGTATATTAGGGCTAAGAGAAGAAGAGAAATATCTCAATAAAGAGACAGTCAACATGCAAAATTATTTTTGTCTTTGTATGAAGGACAATTTCTAAACTATATTTATTCAAATCATACATCAAGTCCTCTTTCATAGTCTCTATGAGAAAAATAATGAAAATAATTATAACAAAATATACCATTTCTGGAAACATAACAACAAATCTACTATTATTATTTCTGTGTATAACAAACGTGGCTTCACATATTTCAACATGTAATTAGTAAAATCATCAACAAGGAATACATTTTATAAAAATGCATAAATAATAACTGAACATATAGAACGAATTTGTACGTTTTATGTTGAATAAAAAGATGTTTCCTTTCCTACTGAGTTCAATTCACACAGTCACATTTATACAGTAAAATTGCAAAATACACATATTTTAATCCTCTGTTCCTAAAATATTTTAATAGTACAAACATTAAACTTCTGTGTGCCTTATTTTTAAAGATGTCTTATATAAGATATTTTATCAGATAGAAAAATTAATTATTACCACAGTGGCTCACGCCTGTAATCCCAGCACTTTGGGAGGCCGAGGCGGGAGGATCACAAGGTCAGGAGATCCAGACCATCCTGGCTAACATGGTGAAACCCCATCTCTACTAAAAATACAAAAAAATTCGCCGGGCGTGGTGGCGGGCGCCCGTAGTCCCAGCTACTCAGGAGGCTGAGGCAGAAGAATGGCGAGAACCCGGGAGGCGGAGGTTGCACTGAGCCGAGATCGCGCCACTGCACTCCAGCCTGAGCGACAGAGCGAGACTCTGTCTTAATAATAATAATAATAATAATAATAATAATAATAATAAATAAAAATAAAAATAAATTAATTATTACAGAAAAAAATCCTTGACCCTTTATCAAGAACTGTTCTGAGAGTTGCGATAGCAGGGGAAGTTTAAAAGAATTAATACAGTACTGTTAGCAGGGACGCTGCTCAGTAAATGTTTGCTGAGTGACTGTGGAAAAAAGAATCACCCTTGTTCAATAAAAATTATATTTTCATTTAGCAGACCTATAATTCGTGCAGTTACTCATTAGACTTTCTGGAAGAATGTTTTGAAACGGAGAAAAACAAGTTCGAGGGTACTTAGTGGTCACATTATATTACTACAAGAGATAAAAGAAAATGAGAAGTAAACACTAGTACTTCACCTTTCTAAGAGTACTTAACAAATATTTCATCCCGAGCATTCTATTGTCCTTATATCTGGTCAGTGATCTAAGTACTATTTAGATGTCCTATAGACATTTACTAAATTACTTTATGGATACTAAGAATGTATAGGTAAACAAATTCGTGATTCTTATACAGAAGTTATTAAGGACTTCAATCTAAAGAATATGTAGGAACTTTCTGCAATGAAAATATAATTTCTGAAGGTGAAAAAAATTTTAAGTTCAATTACCACATTTTACTTATAAAAAAAGTCAGTGACTTGCCCAGTCGCCTGTCTGAATCCCTTTGTGTTACAGGCGGCATCAGGGGAGCCAGTCTGTCAGACTGGTCTCTACTATATCCACTAAATCATCCATAATGAAACCATTAATCTACCCATAAGCTTTAAGAGACAAACTGCCTCTGTCATGATATTCTTTTTTTAAAGTTCAGACATTAATTAAATGCTTCCTTTTTCATTTTACAAAAAAGGCTGGGATCCCTTGGGAAATTTCCTGAAGAAATTTCCAATTATATTGACTGCATAAATTTATAAAACTTGGAATAACCTGACTTCATTTGTGTAGGTGAGTGAGTGCTATGAGATTGTATGGAACAAGATTAATCATAATCCAACACTGCTGGACATCTAGGAGGGAAACTAATCTAAAAATTTTTATGTTGAATATTTCATTTGTATTCACTATGTATCTCAGGAGCAAATAGGGAGAACGTTGCACATAAATACGTTTCTATTTTACAGTTGAACTGAATGCACACAATTACTGAGTGACTGGACAAATTTATAAAACTCTCGACATGTTTAATTGAAATGAAAACACAAGTCACCTGATTTTAAGTTAGTGTCTAGTCGAGAGTTGTTAAAATATAAGCTTTATATAAATGAATTCCCTGTGGAAATAAATGTCTAACTTTGATTATCTGGGCATTTTTAACTTTAGCATATCTCTCATCAACATCAAACATAAAGATATAGGCAGTGTAACTATGAATAAATTTTATCTGTGAGTAACTGTAAATACCAATGAGTTTTAATAAAACCATTGGAAAAGTTGAGAGTAGACTTGTTTTCAAACTTTTTTTGTTAGCAAAACACAAACACAGACTGATCCAAATTGAGGAAGTCTGAATTCTATTCAGAGGAGAAGGGAGGCAAATAAATTTCAACTTCCCATGGTTGTCTCTATGGTTGAAGGAGACCCTGCATGGCATCTACAGGGGCTCTGGATGACTCTCTACCTATATTAATAACGTGCTTCACATAGAAAGATTTTCTCTAAAGATTCATGCCTAATCACTGCTGCTTCCTTGGGTGATATTTTTTTTCATCTGCACTGAACTCTAATTGTTTTTATTTTTAGACTATTTGTTTTGTCCACAGTATAACTGCACACATTATTTATATTCTTTCCTCTCCAAAAATGTAAAGCTTTATTTATGAGGGTATAAGAAAGAAGTCCTACTGTGATCGTATTTAACTGAAACAACTTTATCTCTGTCTTCCAAAATGAGGTGATGTGGAGAAACAGGTCACTATGAGTGATAACATCACAACCCAAGTAGATGTGAATGATGTTTTCTGTGAGATTTGGTATAGTAGATAAGACAGTAAAGCAAATAAGTTAGTTTTGGTAGAATTACTATTTGCAATTGTTTTTAATATCTGGGAGGAAAGAAATTAATAGCTTTCTTCCAGAAATAGTCCTCTAAATAAACAGTAGCATTTTTAAAAAGTGTAGCTGTAACTGAAAATTTATTTCAAAGCAAACTAAGATCTTGTGCAAATAAACAATACCATGTTTTCCCAGTCATCATGACACTCCTTTAATTTCATGTCATGTTGATAAACAGTACCATTAAGCACAACTAAAGGGAGAAGACAGATTAATTTTACAGTGACCCATTCTATTATAGACACTTGTGATTTTTATTTTATTTTATTTTATTTTTTCAGTATCCAGGCAAGGTATTATTAGTCACGAAAGTATTTGCAGGGCTACAATCAGACACCAAAATTATCTCTCCTAGTTGTTTTGAAATGCATAATTGCTAATAGCCTGTTCATTAAATTTGTATTTTCTATTTCATTTAAGAAAAATCCCTTTGTATTACCACAGCTTGTTTGACTATTTTTATAGAATGAACTCTAATCACATTTTGGAATAATTTACAAAATTACAACAGTTTATTACTTTGTAGCTTACCTCAAAGTGGGCAAAATTAGATCTAAGTTTTTGTATAGTACTGCTCCAAGAACAAATACAGATGATTCATCTAATTCTAGAAAGAATAAAATTTGAAGTATTAGCAAACAGCAAGAAAATACTATGTCTTATAAAACTTTAATCTGCTAATTACAAGATAATTCCAGTACTTCCTTATGCAAAGATAAAGCC
>NW_016804856.1:395880-407975 GCF_001698545.2 Rhinopithecus bieti
TATTTTATTATATTTAATAGTTATATACAAATTTATATTACATATAAATTTATAATGTGTAAAACTATGATGATAAATACTCCAGAACTTCTAGATTATAAGCATTTTCAATTATGAAGTGTAATTTGTAAAACTTTTGGATAGGTCCACACTTGTTCTACATCATATTTTCAAGTGTCCCTTGGAGAATTTATACAGAAATATGATGCAGACAATTGTAAAAGCTATTGCAATTGAAAAGCTAAAGTAAAAATTCATTACACTCCTCATAAGTGAATTTCATTTAAAGGAATTTGTAATTTAAATAAGGAGGATGAAAATTAAGAATTTAACAATATTAGTTGTATAAATATATTACTGCACTACTAACTTAGTTTCAAATTAAATTGGTTATTATTAGTACATCACATTACTGAAATTGTACTTTATTAAAGTTGTTTCAGGTGATTAGTCAATCAATTATCAGCATAGGATGAAATTTCATTTATCCTCTAATATGACATACTAAGCTTTAAAAGTATCGTATAAGTAATGTTAAAGGAAAGAGGGTACTGGGTAACACATACATAAATCACAGATGTCAAATGCTGTTTTGGGATACCCATTCTAATATAGTTTCTTTAAATTTTAAAACAATATACTTTTTGCTATCCGTAAATAAGCCAGTTCATCTTTCCTACAGGGTCCAAATCCCTGCTGTATATAGATAAGCAGGTCAGCAAGTTAGTAGGACATTCTTTCTCGAGTCCCCTAAGCATTATTCAATGTGTAGAATTAAGTGTATCTACTGTTATATGCCTTAACTTTAACTTTTGATATCTTGGGGTTTAGAGGAAATTTATTTCACTTCTTTGCTCCAAAAACTGCTGAAAAGAAAAAAAGGCTTTCTGACTGTCATACAACTAGTTTCTATTAAAAAAGAGAATAAAAAATACATTATTGGACCCTGAGGTCTAATAATTTCTCTATCTCTATATACATTAGATTGAAAACAAAAAACAAACAGAAAAGCATAACCAATGGATGATATTCTGTATGAACCATACATCACTTTACTCATAATAAATGCTAGCCTAATACCATATTCATAAATCTATAAATTGATATAGTTGTACATGCGTGGGTCTTACTTTATGAAATATACTCATTCTTCAATTAGAGGTACATTAGCTGTTAAATTATGATTATATAAGTTAGACTGTACTTTTGAACATAGTCTAGATTAAAGGAATGGAAAAGTCAATTAGGATCACTAATTTATGCAGCAAATCCCTTAAATTGCATCGGTTTCAGTGTGAGAAGTGTACAAAAATAAACACATATTTATTAATTATAGTAGGAATGTAATGGAGGTTTTTACTGTTATACGTATATACACATTCTAAGTGGTTTGAGATGTTTGCATGGATGGTAACTAACATCCTGAAATATGTCTCTGTTTCTTAAGGTATTTTATTTCATTTCATTTTTAATTAGCAAGTCAAAATTATATATAATTATCATGTAAAGCATGTTGTTTTAAGTAAAGCATGTTGTTTTAAAATAAGTATACATTGTGGAATAGCTACATGAGCTAATAGCATAAGTACAACCTCACACACTTTTCATTTTTTGTGAGGTGAGAACACTTAAAATCTACTCTCTTCGCAAAATAGTTCTTCAAGTAGTATGAATCTTTCAATAAATCCATTATGAAAAGGATATACTTTCATACACTGATGAGATTCAAATTATACCTGTGAAATTATCACCATACATGTTTTTACAAATATGAAATTTAAAGTTATACATATTTACCTCTATGCTAGATAGGCAGAAGTCTAAAACAGCAGTGTGATTCTTTATGACCCCTTAATAATAGATGAGAAAACCTATTTCCATATAGCAAAGGTAATTTATAGATGACTTTTACTTCTTTCTTTTTCCAGTTCCTGTACCGGTCACTAGATCAATCCGACCTTCAATCCCTTTCCCTTTTCAGAGTTTAACTGTCAAAACACTCAGGTAAAATTTTGATGCAGTTAACATCTTTAGGGAAATAGGAAGCTCATATGTTAAGTGAATACAAAAAAAGGTAAGATTTAAAAATGTAATGCTTAAACTACATGTAAGTAAATATATGCCTCATGCTGATAAAGGGACATAAATACAAAGCATAAGTGCATAATCTACATATCCTGCTTCTTTAACAATTCTTGAATTAAAACCAGTCATTGTGGGTGTTTAGAAGATGGGGCAGTTTTCCTCTAACACTGAAAAAAACAAAAGCCTTTCTTACAGAATATTAAAGTACTTAAAATAAATCTCAAAGGACTCAGTGTCCCTGAACAAATAGGCACATCTTGAGTGCTCCAAGAATTATCCTAAATTTACTGTATCATGTTTTCATTACAACACTAGATTTGATTTCTTATGCAATAAAAATAGGTGACTCATCACTGATAAACCTTAAGAAAAACCAGCTGCACTTCCATTTTGTGCTTTTTTTTTTTTTTTTTTTTTTTTTTTTTTTTTATTATACTTAATTCTAGGGTACATGTGCATAACGGGCAGGTTTGTTACATATGTATACTATGCCATGTTGGTGTGCTGCACCATCAAGCTTGTAGCCACCCATCATTCATCATTTTATCTTGTATAACTCCCCAATGCAAAGCCCTCCCTCTCCCCATCCCCCCTCCCCAGATAGGCCCCAGTTGCGTGATGTCATTTTGTGCTTTTAATACTTTCATTTGAATTTGGATAGGCAACATAAAATTCCTTGATAGCCATCCATGTCCTTTATTGGGCCAAACTTTCCAAACGTTCAGGTTCAGTATAGATTTCGTTCATCAGAAAACCATAGGGAATTTTTGCAGATGGGTTTAAAAGCACATGAGCTATTTTTCTTGGTAACCAATGAGCACTCCTTTGATACAACAAAGCAAGATAATAAATCTAACCTTTTCCCTGAGGGAACTAATGAAGTTTTGGACCTTTGCTGTATTAGGTCCTGGAGGATGAGGTTCTGTTTATTCATCCTTGTGGGAGTGGTTCAATACAAAATTGGAGTAATGATGCATCATTTGCGATTACGACAGAAATGGAGGCATGTGAAAGAAAAGTCTAGAGCAAGAATGGAGAGTGGAGGAATGAAGGCTGTAAGGATGAGCACAAATGGACAAAGGCCAAAAGTTGAGAACAGGGTCACTAAGTAGCAACACAGACTTGATGATCTGGATCAATATCCAAATCCCTAATTTTTTAGGGTACCATTATCCTAGGATTTTACAATCTGTTCTGGTTTATTCTGGTTTTGTATACTATTTACAGCATTCCTCTAGGAGTCTCAAAAGTTTCCGTTTGAAAGATAAATTCCATATTCATCTTATAAGTTGTATGACTGAGCAAACTGCCTAAACTCTTCGTGGTCTCAATGTCTTTTTGCAACATGAGAATAATATATCTATCTACCTCATGGCAGGTGTTGGAGGAGCAAAAAAGTTACTATAAGAAGCCTAAGGAATAGTTCACCTAGAACAGGGTTTGTGCTTGGAATGGTCCCATTCACTGTTGTCTATATTACTGGAGCAGGTTTTCCATTATCAAATCCAATAGAACTACCCCATAGTGTGTCCATATCATTAAACATATTTGACTATGTAGCTTACATTATTTTTGGTTGTCCTTCAGTGATCCAGGCATGAGATTAATATTCAAAACTTATGTTGATTTATATTCATATAACAAAAGGCAGAACTACACTAAAATAAATGAGCTTTCTCCTTTAGCACTAAATGTCCCACCCGGGAGTTACATAAGGGTTTCTTCTTACTAATTTCTTTCCTTTTTCCTTCATCTTTGCTCTTTCTTTCCTCCTCTCCTCCTGCTTCTTCCTTCCTTCCTTCCTCCTCCTTCCTTTTCCCTCTTCTTCTTCCCCTTCCTTCCTTCCTTCCTTCCTCTTCCTTCTTCTTCCTTCCTCCTTCCTCCCTCCCTCCCCCCTTTTTCTCTCTCTCTGCTCTTTCCTCTCTCCCTTCCTCCTTCCTCTTCCTCCCTCCCTCTCTCCTTCCTCTCCTCTCCTCTCCTCTCCTCTCCTCTCCCTTTCCTTTTGTCTTTTGAATCTGCCAGAGGGAAGGGGCTGCCTTATTTGGGTACGCAAGATCAGCTAGGTTTAAAAAAAATCTTGCCTCAATAGATAAGAGAATTACTGCATCAAGAATGTCAAATTCAGTATTTCCACTGCAGCCAAGACCATAAACTGCAAAGAGCATTTCAAAAGCACTGCATTTAAGCATCAACCTAAATGCTTAATGCAGTAACTCAAGTTCCATACACTCAGTTGATTAAAGGAAACACTCATGCAATGGCACCTCATCACCATAAACAAATGTTTCAGGGGATACAAAATAACTTTAAGGACTGTCTTAAAACCATCCTTTTATTGTTGCCTTATACTGATGTTTCCAATATATTTGAAGTTTGCATCATTTTTCATGTTGATTCAGAGGGAACAACTTACAAACGGAAACTTGACTCATCAATAGTAGAAAATTGCCCAGTTATCAAAATGGAATTGCTTGTGGAAAACATCACTCAATATCACTAGATGGTCACCTGTACTGTTTTGAAATTCTGTAAGAAAAATACAGGGTCAGAAGAGAATGATGCATTGCCTCAGTGTGTTAGAAAAGCATCTATTTGTTTTGTTAGTGTATCCATAGCAAGCACACAGGAACTGAACTGAGTCTACATGTAGTATCACCCACTTGGCATTAACAATTTTTTTTAAAACATGACTTATATATTTACATAGCAATGCTAAGTACCTTGTAAAATACTAAAGGCATACGGGAGGGAAGGGAAGGATAGCTAACATTTATTGAATATTTGTATGACTCTGGTAATCTTAATTCATTTCTTACTTCATTCAACAGTATTTACCAAATGCCTCCTCTGTGTTAGGCACTGTTCCTAGCATAGCATTTGGTCAAATGCTTTACACACGATACCTTAGTGTATTAGGCTGTTCTCGTGTTACAATAAAGAACTGCCAGAGGCTGGGTAATTTATAAAGGAAAGAGGTTTAATTGACCCTCAGTTTTGCAGGGCCACGGAAATTTCAGGAAACTTACAATCATGGCAGAAAGGGAAGCAAACATGTCCTTCTTCACGTGGCAGCAGAGAGAGAAATGAGTGCCCAGTGAAGGGGGAAGTCCCTTACAAAATCATCAGATCTCATGAGAACCAATTAATTATCACGAGAACAAGATGGGGCAAGCCACCACCATGCTATAATTATCTCCACCTGGTCCCTCCCACGACACGTGGGGATTATGGGAACTACAATTCAAAATGAGATTTGGGTGGGGACACAGCCAAACCATATCACTTAGTTAACATTTAAAACATCATGGCCAGGCATGGTGGCTCACATCTGTAATCCTCACACATTGGGAGGCCAAGGCAGGATCCCTTGAGTCCAGGAGTTCAAGTCCAGCCTGGGCAACATAGTGAGACCCCATATGTAAAAAAAAATATATATATATATATGTGTGTGTGTGTGTGTGTGTGTGTGTGTGTGTGTGTGTATATATATATATATATATATATACGTCAGGCATAGCGTTGCACACACAGCTAGGGAGGCTGAGGTGGGAGGATCCCTTGAGCCCTGGAGGTCAAGGCTGCTGTGATTGCACCACTGTACTCCAGCCTGGGCTACAGAGTGAGACTCTTAAAAAAAAAAAAAAAAAATTCTACAAGCTATCTTTATTAGCAACATCCTTATCGTTATTATCAAGATGCTCATTTTACAAATGAGGAGGCACACTGTGATTTTGCACTGTGTAGTGCAATGTGATTTTATGTTTCAAATTGACAGCAAATTTATTTTGCCTCATTGTAATATGTTCTACTATGTATAAAAGACAGACATAATGATTTCATTTGAGAAAATAAAATTCTCACTTATCAGTCAGGAGATCATAATTAGATACCAGTAAAGAGTGGTGATTATCAAAAGGGGAAATGCATATATGCTCAGTTTAATTTGCCTAGCAAAATCTTTATGTTCTAACATTTCTATGAAAAATTGTATTTTAGGATTTTGCAACAGTGGTCTGTAAGAAACTTTCAGTTATTTATACAGACATTTCTTCTTGTTGTCCTCTGCACTCTACTCTCCTCATCTATTATTATTTCTTTCCCAAAAGGCTGGGATTGAAAGGTTTAGGACCTAGAAAAAGAATAGGATTGCTGGAGAGTAACATGTAGCCATCACTTCCCTGGAAACAAAGCAGCTAGGAGGGCATCTGCAAGGACCACAGTGCCCGAGAGAGTTCTAACAGCTCGATCTCCACCATCACCATTACATAGGTTAAGATCTCTAAGTCCCAGAAGTGTCCTTGTGAGACACTTCTCCACAGAGATTTAGATGGGAAACATTCTTCACCTTAGGAGTTTATAATTAATTTTTAAAGAGAAAGAGCATGATTTTTTGATACTCAAAAGTAGACAAACTAAAAGGCCAGTCAAGAAAGTAACTATGTAGCCTTTTATGAGTTCATTTTCAACTTGTTAGTTTTAATAATGTAATATATATATATAGAAACTTTAAATAATTAGCTATTTTGCGTATCCCTTTTCAACACAGGAAAATAAACTTGCAAATTATTTGTGACTTATCAGCTTCAAATTCTTGTGTGTGTGTTTTTTTCTTTTTCTTTTTTGCCCATTAGTCATTTCAAAGCCTGGGTATCTCTGGGCAGTGGGACATATTTTTGCCTTTTGCTCAAGGGCTCCCTGCCAGACTTCAGTGCTCTCCATTGAGGACTCCCTCAGCTTCCTCTCAGCCCACTCCTACTTTCTCAGCATTTAATAATGTTGGTGTACAGGGTGCACCCAGAGCCATGTACACAACTCTTGTAAGTTGCAGCCACACCCATTCACTTATATATTGTGAAAGTTGTCTGAATCAAAATGGAGTCGCCTGTGTGAAAGAAAGAAAGAAAGAAAGAAAGAAAGAAAGAAAGAAAGAAAGAAAGAAAGAAAGAAAGAAAGAAAGAAAGAAAAGGAAAGGAAAGGAAAGGAAAGGAAAGGAAAGGAAAGGAAAGGAAAGGAAAGGAAAGGAAAGGAAAGGAAAGGAAAGGAAAGGGAAAAGAGAAAGAAAAGAGAAAAGAGAAAAGAAGAGAAAAGAGAAAAGAAAAGAAAGGCAAAAACCTGACAATAGAGTGGGGGAAAGCGATGAAGACAGGATTCTGATGCATAAATGCCTAATAACAAGAAGAATCACAAAAACCTACAAAACCCACAACCTTACACAAAGGTCACTGAGACTTTACACAAAAATATGCTGCTGCAACAATAGCTACCCAGCAACTGTCTGTCCAACCTCAGACTGGCACCACTCTCATTATTGATTCCCATATATAAATATAATTATCTCAAAACAATTATGTAATCGTCCTCATTTTTCCTTTAAAAACCATTATCTTCCTTTAACATTCTGAATATGCACATAGTTTACTATGGCATGCTAATTCTCATTGCAATGCCCATTCTTGAATAAATATTCTTCTTGTAGAAAGGCTCTCTCTTTTTGTTATTTAGGTTGACAGTGTTGTCCCTGTCTGCTTTTATGTTGCAATGGCAGAGTTGAGTAGCTGCAATGGGGACTATGTGGCCCATAAATCTTAAGATATTTACTATCTGTCCCTTTGTAGAAAATGCTTGTCTACATCATCTTAGACATACAGTAGCCCTCCCCTTATCCACAGAGGGATGTTCCAAGATTTTCAGTGGATCTCCCAAACCATGGTTAGTACTAAACTCTTATGTGTATGTGTGTGTGTGTGTGTATGTGTGTGTATATATATAAAATAAATTTCTTTTTCCTCATTCATAACCTCAAGGCTAAAATACTCATTCCTATCATAGATCTTAGCAAACTAAACATATGTTTTTTCTTCTTTCCTTATTACCTTGGAAACTAACCTTTTTCCTTAAAGTAAGTACTTTGTTCTTTCTCTTTGGCATATCCAATTGCCAGCATCACTACTCTTTGGAGCCATTACTAAGTAAAATAAGGGTTTTACACAAATACTGCCATACCTTGATAGTCAATCTGATAAACATGCTAGCTACTAAGTGACTAATGGGTGCATAGAATAGACAGTGTGGATATGCCAATCAAAGAGATGATTCACATTTGGGGCAGAATAGAGTGAGATGACGTGAAATTTCATCATGCTACTCAATGGCACACAACTTAAAACTTATAAATTGTTTATGGAATTTTTTCATTCAATATTTTCAAATTACAGTTGACAGTGGGTAACTGAAATCAGGTAAAGCAAAACCTTACATAAGAAGGAACTACTGAAACTTGAACAGGCTATTTTGAAGATGATAATTATTCTTTAAAGAGAAGTAAAAACTTCTCAGTTTTGTCACTTATTTTGTTATCTATTGAATGCTTATTCTTTCTATGCTACACATAATATAATGGAGAAATTTTAGGTGATTATAGCACCTTCCTTTTGGTTTTCAAGAAGAGTATGTTTTATGGACTTCTAGAAACAGTTATAAATGTTCATCTTCTTTACACAAGTAATTCATGATTTTGATCCATACATGAACACAAAATAAAATGTGATAGAAGTCATTTTGCATGATTCTCTGAAGATTAAAACAAATCAATATGGAAAATGCCTTAGGAAATAAATTCCCCCTCTTTCCTCAACAAGTAAGATTAAGAACAGCATTCCTGCAGAGGAAAGAGCATTAGATGATAATCAACCAAGTACAAAACATGAGAGCTTGTGCATATACAGCATTATTAACTCACTGTGTGTGTGTGTGCGTGTCTGTGTGTATTCATATCATATTTGATACTCGGTGTTCAAACCTTATTAGAGAAATAAATCAGGAATCTAAGAGGAGTTAGGCACCAGTACAGGCAAAAAACAATAACAGGAGGCAACAATACAAGGACTTCCCAAGATAGAAAATCACTCATTCCCAGAAGAGCAGTGACATTGAAAAGTGTTATAACTTAACAAAGGAAAAGAGATCATTGTAGACAGAAGAATTCATTGTATACATTTATTATCCAACAAACCTCTATTGAGCCCCTATAGTACTCTTTGGACTATCCTAGCAATGAAGAATTTAACAAATGAATAAATACACCTGTGAAAAAACTCTCCATCCTCATGGGACTGGCATAGTATTTGGGGAGAGACAGACAAGGGACAACTAAACAAAATGAGATAGAAGGTTAGTAATGAAAAATGGAAGACAATGATGTATTAGGCTTGGCAAGCTATATTAAATAGAGAAAGCTTCTCATGTAAGCTGACATTTGTGTAGACACCTAAAAGAAGTCAGGTGGGAAGCTATGAAGATCTTGAGAAAATGACACAATAGAGCAAGAATTTAGGAAAGACCCACTTTTAGAGGATAAAGAGAAACAAATAGGGAAAGATACCACCAAAGTAAGTGGTGACAGAAAGAAAGAGAGCCAGGAAGTCAGAGAGAGAGAGACAGAAAGAGAGAGAGAGAGAGAGAGAGAGAGAGAGAGAGAGAGAGAGAGAACCACAGCAGTGCATTAACTTAGAAAGGGATAGTTTAATAATGAGAGGATGCTTTTATAAGGAGTCAAAGGCTTTATAAGGATTATGTAGAATAAAGAACAGCCTTTGGATTCAAAAAATGAAAACTAGACTCTAAAATTTGCTTTACGTTTAAACCATGTTCTGTAACAGGAGTTGACAAACTTCTTTCTACAACAAACTAAAACGTAAATATTTTCAGTTCTGTGGGCTGTCAGGCCTCTGTTGCAACTACCTAACTCTGCAATTATGATGTGAAAGCAGCCACAGACAATTCATAAATGATCATGCAAGGAAATATGGTATTTAATCATATAAACAAAGCCAATATTGAGATTCGTTAATTCAACAAACGTTTACTAATTAGAACCCTTTATTTTCCACTAACAAAGCACTTTCTTCCACAGTCTTTCCCATCTTACTAGAAGGTGCCACCATGTACTCAGACATTCAAACCACACATTTGGGGATCATTCTTTACTTCTGATTTTTGTCGCCCCCTACATCCCACCCATCAACATGTCTTCTTGGTGTTATTTCTGCAACGTGTCTTCAATCACTGCATTTCCCTCTATCTACATTCCATAACCTGCCAAAAGCCACCAGAATCTCTCAACTGAATTAATTCAAGAGCTGTCTGACTGGCTTTCTTTATTTTACTCCTGCTCCTAAATTCTTTCTCTCATAAACCAGAGTTATCATTTTTAAATATAAAGCAGATTATGACTTTTTCTTACTTGAAATAATTCAATGACTGGTCAGTGCTCCTAGGAAAAAATCCAAATCTTATGCCTTGACCTACAAAGCTCTGCATTGCTTGGCTCTGTACATCTCTGCAGTCACATTATGCATGGCTGTCTTGTTTGGTGATCATGACTAAGATGCACAGATCTTTTCTACCACAGGGCTTTTCTTTCTAACTAGAACATTCTTTCCTCATACTTATTCATGGGTCTCTGCTAAATTATTTTTCCCTTAGCTTGGTCTGTCCTAACTGCCCCATATAAAGATATCCAAGCCCCAATTTCTCTTTATTATGTAATTCTGTTTTTTTACATAGACTTACTCATTTTCTGCCTCCCACACTAGATTTTAAATTCCAAAAGGATGGGCATTTTTCTGTATATTGTTGTGTGCTAACATCTTAGCATATAGTGAGTTTGGTGCAATAACTGTCCACATGTTTTTAATAGATGAGATTTACCAAGGGCTTAACTAGAAGCAGTGAGTTTAATATGATCAACTTGTGCCCTGGAGTCAACCAGGCCTAGTTTTCCATTTACTTTGTGAACTTTGGCAAGCCATTTAATTGCTGTTCACTTTGACCATCTGTAAATATCAATAACCTTTCATTAGGATTAAGTTGGAGGCAGTTAACTCACTCCTTGTACACAGATTCAATTCATGACAACTCTTTTTTATTCTTCACTTTAACCATTCTCTGCCTTGTATAAAATGCTGTGGAAGATCCAAAATTAAGAAAGAAAGAGTCCTTGCATCTAAAGAGATTACAAGGTAGTGAAAGACATACTTCACACAGTATCTTAAGTATGGGAAGAATAGGTATAAGACATTTTCTTCTTAACTCCAGACCTAATACTCAACTGTCTACTCGGACTTTTTCATTGAATTTCTTTAGGCATCTCAAATGTGATGTATCCAAAGCTTAACTCTGGATTTCCACCCACTATTCATCAAAATATGCATTCCCTATGTAATCTTTCCCATTTCTGTAAACAGCACCTCCATTGACCCTTTACTCAAGCCAGAAATCCATAAGTTACCCTTGACATATCTATGTCCTCACTTCTCGAATCCAATTCATCATTGTACTTACTGTTTCACGTCTAAAACACAGCTTAAAATTGTCTTCTCACGCCCATCTTGACTGTCACACATTAGTCCATCAGACCCTATCTAAATTAAAACAACTCACTATGTTCCCTGCTTCCATTGTTGTGGCTTTCCCATTCATTCTCCACACTGCAGCCAGCACAGGTTTTAAGTATAAATTGAATCATGTTGTTCCCAGGTTTCCTGTTATATTTGTATAAGATACAAAATCCTTTTCAGGGTCTCCCCAGCCTGGTCTCTAACTTTTTCCTCTATGTTAGCTCATGACCTTTTCCATTAAAAATGACTCTTCAGTCATACTTTCGGTCTTCCATTTCAACCAGCTCCTCTCTTGGCTAATTATTATATTGGGTCCTGGCTTGTTTATGGATCTGTAGATACTTAATCTTATATAAAAACAAAACAAAACAAAACAAAACAAAAAATAGGTCCTATACCTTTTTTCGAAATAGGGAGAACTGAAGTATGTGTGCCTAATCAAATAGATTTTTTGAAGAGAGAAAAGGGGTAATAACAGCAATAGAAGACACCATTTACTAAGCAGTTAAATGCTCGTACCAGCCTATTACCTCATTTGATCCCACAACACACTCTGAACCAAGCACAATTAATCATATATATATATATATATATATATATATACATATATAT
>NW_016804856.1:408236-420724 GCF_001698545.2 Rhinopithecus bieti
GAAAGAGAGAAAGAAAGAAAGAAAGAAAGAAAGAAAGCTATAGCTATAGATTCTTCAAAAGGAGGAAGGTTCATATTTCAAAGAGGAAAACTATAGCTAAATGGAGATTGAAGATGCTTACTAAACATTTTATAGTAATAAAGAAAAGGCTTTAGTATTCTAGTCTCAATATGTATTCCTACTTCATTTGAGAACCCTGTTAATAAATTCAATGAATCAGGTTTTGTCTGAATTCAGAATATATATTTGGGAATATAACCTATTATAAATCACTCCCTTACGAACAGTTTGCTTCTACTTTGTAGTCATCACCTATGCCTTCAATACAATACCGTCCAGTATAGACAAGTATATACACTTCAAATGTTGCTATTGTAGGATTCTCAATTCAGTTTAACTTTCATTGAAAGTTATCTTCATTCTTTAATGTAACTTCGAAAAAAACTACCTAATTTTTCCTTAAGCTTGTAATATGAATTTTAATGATAACTAAGACAACTGCATATCTGGTTCAAACACTGATAAGTATTTTAGAAGAAACACACATTCATACCTGCTCTCTCGTGTACATATGCCATAGATCCAAACAAAAGACCAAATTAAAAATATATGCTAAACTCGTCATATAAGAAATTATTTATATTTCTAAAGTTAAAGCTGTTCATATGGAAAATTTAATTGCAATGCAAAAGAACAAACATATGTTTGACTATTCAAAAGACTTCTGTTAAGGATAAAAATGAACTAATTCATTTATAAATTTCAGAGAATGTAGCAACACTATAGAATTATTTGATGCATTTATAGTGATAATTGGCAAAATTTTGCAGACCACAGTTGATGGAGTATATGTTAAGGAAAGAATATAAAATTAAAGCAGAAACTATTTATTTGTACGAATCATTCAAGAGAGCTAGTATCTGACTAATGACAAATAACTGCATAGAAGAATAGCTTTTTAAGATAGTAAAATGCCAAACGCCATTGAAATCTTCATGGGCCCTAACTGCCATCACACCAGAGAAGGCAATTGTAAAACAGCTAGACAACACATATGGTTTTCTAGATTGGTCATAATATCTGCCTAGAAGTCCGGGATCTGGGTCTTCCTTGTAAAGTACACAATAATATTTAGATTATTTTTAAAATGTAGAATACTAAATTTAAGTAGAAACTTTAGAAGCTCCCTAGAGGAGTGGACTGTGGCTGCAAGGGACTGAGCAGCTTCACCAAAGTCACATAACAAATCAGTAGCACGGCCCATATTTGGTCTTGTGTTTGTACGTGCTAAATATATGTTACCTTTACTCTTGACAACTATATGGGGGAGATAACTTCCAGAAGGCTAGTTAGTCATGGTACAGTCAAGGTTTGCAGCCAGATGTCTAACTCCAAAGCTAGCATGTTTTAAAAGATACAAAATGGCATCCCTACTTGCACTGACATAAAAGCACCAGTCTTCAATCTGAGCCAGAATTTTTAGTTTTCAATTCACATGAGTATTTACTTATTTGGAATTCAGTGAAGGAAGCAAAGGAGAAAAGGAATAATTTTGTCCAGATTTCTTGGTATAATAAACAAATTAAGACTTTTGAAAAGGTGAACTGAAATAGAAAAAAAAAAATGAAAATTGTTAAAAGGGAGTCAATACCTTTTTCTCTTCACTGGTTATTGTTAAATAGGCAGACCACTATTTCCATAGAGATGAGCAATTATTACCATAGAAACAGTTAAACTGGCATTGTTTTTTATATTCACACAAACTCACAGTAGCATCCTTTTAGTTCATTTGAAGAGCAAAGTTGAAAAGAAGGCATATACATAACTTTATTAATTTCAAATCATTGCAATATAAAACCAATAAAAATTAGAAATAATATTTTATAAAATTCAAAGTTTGTTTTCAATTGACTTTAGATTTCACTTTCCCATTTATGTTATTGGTGTGAATCTACCAGATTTTGAAGGAGTTTATCTCAAAAATAACAATGAAGTCAAACAGGGAAGACCTATAATTCCAAGATCTTTCATATACGAGGTCTCCAGGGAAACAAAGCCACTTGCTGCTTAGTTTCCCATATAGTCTTCTTGCTCGATCCTATCTTTAAAAACATTTTCCTAATTAAAGTCCTCTGAAGATCTCTTGAACTAAGGCAAAGCACCAACCCCTTGATGCAACACTTCTCTTTATACCTTCCCTAGGGCACACAGGTCATCAAAAACTTTTTTGTAGAAACTCATGCTCTTCATAGAAAATAAAGAAAACTGCCAGAACAGTGGCTCACATTCTTAATCCTAACACTTTTGAAGGCCAAGGTGGGAGGATCTCTTAAGCCCAGGACTTCAAGACTAACTTGGGCAACATGGCAACCCAGTCTCTACCAAAAATACAAAAATTAGCCTGGTGTGATGGTGCATGACTATAGTCCCAGCTACTCAAAAAGCTGAGGCAGGAGGATCACTTTAGCCCAGGAGGTGGAGGTTGTAGTGAGTTTAAGTCATGCCAGTGCACTCCAGCCTGAGTGGCAAATTAATAACCTGTCTCAAAATGAAAAAAAAAAAGAAAGAAAGGAAAGAGAAGAAAGAAAGAGAGACAGAGACAGACAGAAAGAGGGAGAGGAAGAAAGAAAGAAGAAAAAGAAAGAAAGAAAGAAAAAGAAAGAAAGAAAGAAAGAAAGAAAGAAAGAAAGAAAGAAAGAAAGAAAGAAAGAAAGAAAGAAAGAGAAAGAGAGAAAGAAAGAAAGAAACTCAAACCCAAAATATTTGTGGCCAGGTCTACATGTTAACATGTAAGAAACACTAGAATTCTTGAGCAAAAGACACAGAGAGAGAAAAGAGAGAAGAGAAGAGAAGAGAAGAGAAGAGAAGAGAAGAGAGGAGAAGAGAAGAGAAGGAAGCAAGAGAAGAGAAGAGAAGGAAAGAGAGAAGGAGAGAAGATAAGAAGAAGAGAGAGGAAGGAAGGACAAGAGAAGAAAGAGAGTAGGAGGAGAAAGAAGAAAAGAAAAAAGAAAAAGAAAAGAAAAAGAAAATTCCAAACTCAAATGTTTCGTGGCTACGTTATATGTTTAAGCATGTAAAGAACTCTAGAATTCTCGCAGAGAGAGAAGAGAAGAAGAGAAAGAGAAGAGAGAGAAGAGAGAAAAAAGAAG
Source organism: Rhinopithecus bieti (assembly GCF_001698545.2). Taxonomy (NCBI): domain Eukaryota; kingdom Metazoa; phylum Chordata; class Mammalia; order Primates; family Cercopithecidae; genus Rhinopithecus; species Rhinopithecus bieti. The sequence goes on from NW_016804856.1 coordinate 411,386, forward strand.
ACAAGCAAGAAAGAAAAAAAAAAAAGGAAAGAAAAGAAAAAGAAAATTCAAACCCAAAATGTTTGTGGCTATGTCTAATGGTTTTGTTTTGTTTTATTTTGTTTGTTTAATATACTTTAACGTTCTGGGATTAATATGCAGAAGGAACATGCAGGTTTGTTACAATAGGCTACTACATGTGCCATAGTGGTTGCCTGCATCCATCAACACATGTCATCTACATTTAAGGTATTTTTCTATGCTATCCCTCCCAACCTGACCCCCAGAACGGCCCTGGTGTTGTTGTTCCTGCCTATGTCCATGGTTCTCATTGTTCAGCTCCATTATGAGTGGAACATGCAGTGTTTGGTTTTCTGTTCCTTGTTTTAGTTTGCTGAGAACGATGGTTTACAGCTTCATCCATGTCCCTGCAAAGGACATGAAGTGACACGTTTTATGGCTGCGTAGTATTCCATGGTATATATGTGCCACCTTTTCTTTGTCCAGCCTATCATTGATGGGCATTTGGGTTGGTTCCAAGTCTTTACTATTGGGAATAGTGCCACAATAAACATACGTGTGCATGTGTCTTTATAGTAGAATGATTTATAATCCTTTGGGTATATATACCCAGTAATGGGATTGCTGGGTCAAATGGTATTTCTAGTTCTAGATTCTTGAGGAATCACCACACTGTCTTCCACAATGGTTGAACTAATTTACACTCCCACCAACAGTGTAAAGCGTTCCTATTTCTCCACATCCTCTCCAGCATCTGTTGTTTCCTGACTTTTTAATGATCACCATTCTAACTGGTGTGAGATGGTATCTCACTGTGGTTTTGATTTGCATTTCTAATGACCAGTGATGATGAGCTTTTTTTTTTTTTTTACATATGTTTGTTGGCTTCATAAAGGTCTTCTTTTGAGAAATGTCTGTTCATATCCTCCACCTACTTTTTGATGGAGTTGTATGGTTTTTTCTTGTAAATTTGTTTAAGTTCTACATGTTAACATGGAAGAAACTCAAGAATTCTTGGCCTGTATCCTTATTGGAAATCTTAATTTTTGAAGTCATGTTTTTCTATTTGAGGACAGCTTTCACAATTCATGTCTGGTATAGCAAGATATACTATTCAAGCATACTCCTTTACCATCACTATTTCTGTTACAGTCATTTCACTCTTTGGTCCATAAGCTCTTTTCTCATACGTTGTACAGCTACAGCAGAAGTCAGCTTTTCCTCCACTTTTCCTATTCATGCTCCCAATGCTGCTGCACATTAATGTGCATTCTCTATATCATACATTTGCAACCTAATTCTGTGTGACCTCCTTAGGTTTCTTTAGACCATGAGTATTTTCTTAGTAAATAAAAAATTCAAAAGAAATTATGTGCCTTAGAATGAAAGGTTTGGCCCTCTATTTATGCCCTCTATCCTAAACAGTTGCTGGAGGGATGGAGACTGAAGGAGTAACAAGAAAATTCATATTTTCATGATCTAAGATATGGTATAAAAGATTTACGAAAGCTTAATTTGTGTAATTAGCCAGAAAAATAATTTCAAAATTTTTAACAAAGTAGATACATATGAAGAATATTAGCAGAAAAGAAAACAAATGGTCAGGAGTTATTTTACCTTGATGCAGAAATACAGAACAGATGAGTATGGTTTCCCTAGAGTCACATAATAAAAAAGTTACACTGAAGTTCATTATATAACAGAAGTAGGTTACAATGTGGTTGGCTGAGCCAGATAATGAAACAAATCTTTAACTTTGAATTACCAAGATGCAAAGGGGAAAAAATGCACCCACTCTGAATGGGAGGCACTGATGTAGGACAAATTATGTGGGTACCCCTCTCACCCAGGCTGAAAGGTTGTGAAGAGTAAATAGCATCATGAATATTTGTGAAAACATTAATTTGGGGCATGCTATGAAATATTAAGGATGCCATAACTTTTCTTAGAAAGCTTGAGGAATAAACGGGAAAAACAAATAAAAATACCTTTCTTTATATTGTACTCAAATGGTACTTGTGAAGGAAGTTCAGAAGTTTAAAGCTAGAAATTGGCATAATATGTGATAATATAGAAAGTTTAGAGCATTTGGATTACTCAAAACAAAAAAGAGTATTAACAACGTTTTCAAGTTTCTCAGGGAAAAGAAGCATTATTTAATAATGACACCATGAATAATTGTGTCTTTGAGCATGGCTGTATAAAACAGATAAGATAAATTTAGAAATGTTATGTTACTATTTTTTTCACACCAGTTAACTTCTAAAAGAATGCAGGCCTACTAATAAATTGAAACATCATAACATGATCAGTGTTTTCGACATGAAGGTCCAGGGTTATAACTATGAGAGTAGTTCTATTACAAATAACATTTGTAAAGCTGTAGAGACGAGGATGTTTCGCAAACATATTTCCAACTTAGATAACAGACTTCTATGGTATTCTTATTTTTAAGTTTTTATTAAAACAAAACAAAACAAAACAGAAAACAGCTTTCAAAAGAATGGAACTGACTAGTTTCTTGCTGGACTTGGTTGAGATTTAAGAGTTCTATTCTAAAGGCTCCATGGCCTTCCAATTAAAAAAGAAGCACAAAAATGGTAGGGAAAGTAGGATTTATTTCATTTGTTAGCTGGCAACTCAATATGAGTTACAAAGTCATTTTAATGAACAATTTCATTCTGGCTTTTGCCCAAGGATTTGTATGGTGGGATGATGACAGAATGCTGATGGCTTCTGAGGATAAAATTGCTCAGTCTCCTTGAGAACAGTAAAAATGAAATGGGCTTAAACCACAGGAGCAAGGATTTGGGTTGGAGTTAGGAAGGATAACATATTTTTAAAAAGCCAAAATAAAACTGCTTTGAATTCTAAACTTTACAGGCATTCAAATTGCTGCCAAAGTAAATTTTTGATATAAATCTCTCTTGCTTCTGTAGTTGGGTTCTTGGAGATGCAGTGGAGACATTTCCTTGAGGGCTCTCCTTCTTCCACACTCCATTTCTAACTATTAGCAAGCTCTTTCAGATCAACAACTAAAATATCTTCAGCATCAGACTCCTTTTCACTATTTCCACTGTCACTTGACCCAAACCTCTGCTCTCCCACCTGAGTAAGCACAGCATTGCCCTTCCTATTTTCACTCAAGCGCCAAATAGTCTATTATAATATCTCCACTTCATAGTCAAAATGAGTCTTTTATACCTAAATCAGATAATAATCACGTGCCACATGATGTCTTGGTCACCTATGGACCCAATATGTGATGGTAGTCACATAAAATTATAATGCACCTGAAAAATTTCTGTTGCTTATTATTTACTATGCTGTACATTTTACCATTATTTTAGGGTGTACTCCTATTTAAGAAAAAAAGTTAACTGTAGAACAGCTTCAGGCAAATCCCTCAGGAGGTATTCCGGAAGAAAATAGTGTTATAGGAGATGCCAGCTCCATGCATGTTATTTCCCCTGAGGACCTTTCAGGTGGACGGGAAGACAGTGACATTGATGATCTTGACCCTGGGTAGGGCCTAGGCGAATGTGTGAATTCATGTCTTGGGTTTAACAAAAAAATCTAAAATCTAAAATTTAAAAGTTAAAAATAGAAAAAAGTTTTATAGAATAAAGACGTAAAGAAAGAAAATAATTTTACAGCTGTACAATATGTTTGTGCTTTAGGCAATGTATTATTACAAGAGTCCAAAAGTTAAGAAAACTAAAAGTTTACAAAGTAAAAGAGTTGCAGTTAGCTAAGGTTAATTTATTATTGGAAAATATATATTTTTATAAATTTAGTGTAGCTTATGTGTACAGTGTTTATAAAGTCTACAGTAGTGAATAGTAATTTCCTAGGCCCTCACACTCACTCCCTACTCACTCAGTGACTCATGCAGAGCAACAGGGAGCTGTAGGCTCCATTAATTGTAAGTGCCCTATGCGGGTGTACCATTTTTAATATTTTATACCAAATTTGTACTACAGCTTATCTATGTTTAGGCACACAAATATTTACCCTTGTGTTACAGTTGCCTACAGTATTCAATACAGTAACATGTTGTGTAGGTTTGTAGCCTGGGAGCAATAGGCTATCCCCTGTAGCCTAGACATGTAGTAGGCTCTACCATCTAGGTTTGTGGAAGTATATTCTATGATGTTCGCACAACAAAATAATCTAAGGATGCATTTCTTAGGCTGTATCCCCTTAGGTAAATGACAAATACTTGTTAAGCATTTTGTATTCCTTTCACACCTCAGACAAATACCTTTTAGTTTCACTTCTCACTCCTTTTCTGACTTCATTTCCTCCCACTGCTCCTCCCTCAGCTATTCCAGTACTAGTGGTTTTCCCCAGTTCCTCCAATATATGAAGCACGTGAGTGCATCATGGTCTTTGTACTCACTGTTTCTTCTGTCTGGAGTGTTCTGCCCCTACATATCACTGCATCTCATGCTCTAAAGTTTCAGTACTATATTCAAACATCACTTTGAAAATGAAAGGCCCTCCCTGGTCATCCTCTTTGAAATGACACTGCTCTCTTGACTCATTAACTGCTCACTCTGTTGACTGCTTTATTCCACTTTGTAACAATTATAACCACTGGGCATGTTTGATGGCATTGGTTTGACACCTGTATCTCTACTATAAAACATAAATTCCATGAGAGCGAGAGGTTTGTCTAATTCGTTCACTGAGAAATCTTCTAGGACAAAACATGGCACATATTTACTGAATGATTGTCTGAGACCTCTTAAAGCCAGTTAAATCCATGAATCATTACCAATCTATCACACTAGTACTAGGGAGCACCTTAGCCTGGGGTTCAGTTGTGTGCAAGAAAGCCTATCACACACCTGGGCAGTTTGTCTTGTTTGCTCCTAACAGGGTCTGATATAGCCTTTCACAATGTCAACCTCCCCAGTGCTTCCACCCCAACCATGTGGAATTAGAGGATCCTAGTAAATACCATGAGATTATTTCTATTAAATGAGAAGCAATCAAAGAACTCTACGGCTGCATATCAAAGTTTAAAACTATGTTTGAACTGCTTGTTTTCTCAGGAAACCAGTATGTTAACACAATAAAGAAACAGATATTTTTAGTTGTATTTTTTTTCCTGACCTACAGAAAAACACCCACTAGCTTCAGGTGTTTAGCAAGGGTGGTAAAGAGCCAGAAGACAGAGATAGAACTTAACACATTTAGACTCAAATCTAGCTGACTGAACCAACATCAGGTGCTACAAATAAAAATACCAAAAAAAAAAAAAAAAAAAAAAGTTAAATTGGGTGTTTTCAGGCATGGTGTCAACAGACTACAAATGTCACATTTTTATAGAAAGCTAGTCAAACAAGAGATGGGGATGTGTGAATCACGAAACTAAGCAGCAACACAAAGGAAAGTAAGCCTAGAAAGAAAAACCACTATATTTTAGAATAATATTGTCAGACTGAAAGTTAGTTTCTCTATTAAAGAACAAGATTTTCTACCAAAGGAATGATTAAGTTTGCCAGTGAATATAAGAAAGAACACAGGTTTGGTGTTGATGAAAAGGCATTGCACAGAGAAAGGAGATGTCAACATTGTATCACACCATTTTTCAGGTTGAATTTGGATTCAATTTCAGAAAATATCAACTATGAATTTTCATCCTGACAAACCTAATATTCAATATTTTCTAAACCAACAAGACACAGGAATATTTACCTTTTCAAAGAAAAATATCTTACTATAATGCTTGCAAGGCACTAGCCTTATTAGATTTCTGGATAACTAAATTGATACATTTTAGATTCTTGTATCTGTTAGGGCTTATATATCAGAAGAACTTTTGAAATTCCTTACAACTAATAATTATAGCATTCTATATTTGAAGATCTTATTTAGCCTAAAACCATTCCCTTCTTATCTGATATTTTCAGCATCAAATAATTCCTAAGGAACAGTTGTGAAATAGCTGTTAAGTGGGTGTAGCAACATTCATCTGTCTAAAGTAAATTCATAAAGATTACTGTATCAAAATGTTAAGGGTGTAATGCATTGAAACCATATAAACAGCTTGAAAATTTAGGTCCTGTTCACTGTGTCTGCACTTTTCCTTAATAATTTTCATGTTATAGAATTGATAATTCCATAATATTTATCTTAATTCTTAAGACACTGAACTTTATTAGCAATTTATATTAAGTATAGCAATCAATTTGAAACATTCTCTCCATTTTATTAATTATAGGACACTGATTTTATTCTGTATTGTTCTGGAACTCCTTATACCTACTACCTCTGACACCAACTTTGATTCTTTGTTTTTAATGTAGATATCACCTTATGTCTCTTCTATCTTATTATTGTATTGATAATTGAAAAAAACTTTTATGGCTTCAACTATCACTTTTATGCAGTTGATCACGAAATGTGTATTTATAGATTTGACTCCTCTAATAAAATCCAAGTTCTCATTTTATTTTTTTCACTTGGGGGCTATTACTTGTCTAAATATTAATATGTCAAAAATACTCACAAATGTGTGTTGAATAAACTTAATCTCAATCCCTCCATTCTCTCTCACACCCCAGTCAGTTATGGAATCCTATCAATTCTAGCCTCAGACAGAGTCTCAAATTCATACCCACATGTCAGTTCCTATTCTTACCACCAGCAATTCCTGTCTTCATTGTCTTCCGCATGAATTACTATTAAAAACCTTCTCTCTACATTTGGACTCACTATGTTGATGGTACTACCCAATTTCAATCAATTCCATTTTCTCATCTTACACATGTTCTCCCAAAGCACAACTCTTACCAGGTAAAGATTCAGTGACTGCCTATTATCTTTAGAATTCAGAACCATGTATCAACCTGCCTTTCCAATTTTATTTTACTTCCTTCACTTCTGTACATATGTGCTTTTATTAAAATAGACCACTTTTCCCCCAAGCATAATTTCAACTTTGACATCTCTATATCATCTTTGCTAACAGAATGTTCTGGACTGTAACCATCTATTTGCTACTTGCTCTTCTTTATGTTGACTTATCAACAATTCAGTCATTCTTCAAAGTCTACATTAAATGCTTCCTTCTCTAAGAAGTTTTTCTTGATCCTTACACAGAACAGCATCTCCGGGAATAAAGCACTAACATTTGGCTTATATGACACATATCAAAGTGTATTTGATGTTTATTTATTGATGTAATTCTTTTCTGTCTACAACTAGACTGCGATTTTCTTGCAGGCTAGAAGATTAGTCATTTATTTTAATGACCTGAATCACTTAGCAAAGGCTTTGCTTACAGTAAGAGAAAAATTCTTTTTGCTTTTACTTGAACGTAGTCAATGGGTGAGTAACATTGACACATCACTGATCTTCCTTGAATTCAGTTCAGTGAATGCAATTCTACTTCTAGGTTCTAAACTAACACAATTTCCAAAGAATAGGATATTCTTATCAATAAAAGCAAATGTAACATGCTACATGAAGCTATTGTGAAAAATATAAAAAAAAACTGAAAATGTAACAAATACTATAAATCATCACCGTAACTTTGGACAAATCGTTAGAATAATATAGTCCCATTCCGTTGCCTTGTCATTCTAATCATGTCAGATCTCATACACTCCATTTTGTATTTGGAACTGCAAACAGCTGGACCTCAAAATAATGTACTTTTATCCTTTTCAGGGCTTCACGTTATTTGTTTTATGCTATTATCTCAAAAGAAATCCAAATACTTTCAAGCCATGAGTTTAAATTTATCATTTGAGTATATTTTATAGTGTATTTAATGTAAAAATGTTAAGGGAATGAACAGTATCAAGAAAGAGAGTGGTTGGCAAAGCACAGAGGATGTGAAGGATGAAAAATGGGAGGAGATTTATTCGGCAATGAGAGTTTCCTTTCAAATAGGAGTTTCAGGAAAATAATAAGAGAAATAGGACTGCAAGGTACTTAAGGAAAAATGTTTAGAGGAAAAGTATAGAAAGCAAGTTGAAGTAAATCTTCAAATAATATTTTCATCGAAAATAACTTTCTGTCTTGTTGAAAAAATAACCTTTTAAAATATCTCGTATTAAATAATATGAAGATATGGCCCTCCAGACCTAATTGATACTAATACATTTTTTAAATTATTGATATATTGAAAAGTCACATGCTTTTCCTAAAACAAAAACCACTTACCTATGCAGACAGTTAAAATATTTCAAATATAATTTTTTTAAAAAGAGGCATATTGAAAATAGAAGTCTTTCATAGACATTCATTTATTCATTTATACAGTAATTATATAAACTATTTAGTAGAGCATTTAGTCTTTACTAAATTTTCATTAACTCATGTATTATTACAACTTTCATGTGTCTATTTTAAATGTCATATATGTATTTAAAAATGAAAACTAAATATTCCATTGAAGCTTGATTATTTTATAAATTCATTGGTTTGAAATCCTTATTTGTAGACTATTTTCTTCCAAACCTCTGTTAAACATTTTGAGATCATAAATCTTTTAATAAACAGATCAAAGCTATGAACATGCTCCCTACAAAAATGTACATGCACGCATATATATCAAAATGTTCATAGAATTTTTTATCATATAAGAGCACTTCACTTATCAAAAGCTGATACAGATGGGGACATTTTTCAGAAAAAAAGAAGCTTCGAACTTTTTCATTTGAACTATTTTTGAAGAAAGTCTTTCTAAAATGTGTCACTCCTTTTTCTGAGATTTTAATCAGATTCTAGGAACTTTTATCTTGATGAATTAAGGCCATGCTTTTAAATATGAATTATTGTCCTAAGTCTTAGAACTAATGCTCTCAAACGTGAGACATGAGTTGTCATTTCTTTAGGAAATGACAATAAGGAAAAAGTACTTATTTGTTATTATTGTTCCAGCATTTCATCTATTCTATTTGCTATATATGTGCCTCTAATAGCACTGCTTCTGCTTCAAACTCATTCTATTTAATCCAGTAACTAGAAAACAGAAATGCTAAAACTATATTTAAAGTTGAAATAAAATAATCTATTGGTTCTGAGAGTCTTTTATTAAATTGCATGGTCTTTTTGGCATTTATATTGGACTGTTCAACTCTTTCTTCCTTCAGGAGTTTACTATCTATAGTCCAGAAAAGTGAGGTAGCTATACATATAGACTTTATGAAAAAATAATTTATAATCTCTCTAAAATACATTATGATTTTTGAAGTTCTTTTTTTTATTATTATTATACTTTAAGTTCTAGGGTACATGTGCATAACGTGCAGGTTTGTTACATATGTATACTTGTGCCATGTTGGTGTGCTGCACCCATCAACTCGTCAGCACCCATCA
>NW_016804856.1:421089-487178 GCF_001698545.2 Rhinopithecus bieti
CTGTGATTCTGAAACATAAATCCAAATTTAAGTTTAAATCCAATTTAAGTTTGCTAGACTCTCTGATTGGCTTTTTTATAGTTTTTTTTTTTTTTCTAAACACATTCTGCATAAATGCCATGTATTGATCTGATCATCCTTTTAATTAGCAATACCTTTTAGAATTAGACGTTAACATCTACAAAAGAAGAAGAAAACAATAGTTCTTTGTTTTCTATCTCATTTTAACTCATAAATTACTTTACCAATTGTCCAATCTGCCCCAAGATCCTTCATAACTCATTTCCTTCCCTTGGGAAAGTGGTTCTGACTTGGGTGACTAGCATCCCTGGAATCTTGCTAGGTTCCTTCCATGTGCCTTAAAACTCATAGCTGTGATTTCTAAACCTTTTCCACAGACATGATACACTTTTTCAACAAACTTTCTTTCCTTTATCTGCCCAGTCACTTTTATAATGGACATTTAATTGAGAATTTCTTTGATTTCTGAATTCATCTTTCAACAAAGATACCATCTTTGGTCTCTTTTTACTCTAATTGTCCATAAGAAGGGACAGCTTCCTCCATTACTGAACTGGCACAAGCTGCTGGACACCCACTCTGGAGAAAAGTGTGGGCCCTCCAACAGGCTCAGAAGATACATTAAGATGTTAAACTCACTGATAAGGCCTGTGCTGGATGAAGAGGATATATGGGCTCCAAAACGTCTCCAGACTTTTGAAATGTCCATTACATAGACTTTCCTCAAATGAAGAATATTATCAGTAGTTAACTGTAACCTATTGTAATCTGAGGTCACCCTGGTAGAAGATATCCCAGGATAAAATGAGTCCCTGCAGGACTTAGGTACCTTCAGAAGAAATTAAGTATAAAATGAACCACCAAAAGCCTTAATCATAAAAAAAAAAAAAAAAAAAATTATGTTCTCTACCAGTTGAACTTCCCTAGTTAATTGTCCCACCAAAGTCGGTCTCTTCCTAATCCAGAAACTAAAGCATAACTATCTGTGAATACGAATATAGGCCAACATATGTTTATTTAAACACATTACTATCTATAGTTCAGTGGTTTTTATGTTAAGAGTATTAAAGTATGACAAATGAAAGAAAATAATTCTGAATCACAGTAACATTATCAGAAGAAGCTTTAAAGAAATGAGAAAACTGTACGCCTATGTCAGTTCAATGTGTATCATTAAGAAGACTATTTCCTTGCGCTTGTTAATTTTTAACCACAAAGAGAAATGTGTCATTTGGTTAATACAATGGTTGTTGCATTACAGAATCCACTGCAGAGGGACCTGAGAGATCCACTGTGTACTGGAAGATATTCAGAAAACCTGCAGTGGCAGCAGTTGCACCATCATCTTAACCCTGGAAGGTATTCTCAATGTTCCACCACACACAGATTCAGCACCTGCCTGGGACAACCAGTGAGAAAGTAACTCGGCATCCTCAAGAACAATGTATGGAAGAGCGTAAAGACTAACATGTTGTTTTCAAAATTACTAGTGTGTATACACACACATACACATTCATAACTAGATTGGATAGCAATGAGCATTTGGCAGAATGAAAAAATAAATACATATTATCCTACATATACACATGAAGACACACACAAATAGGCCTACAAGCAGTCATACAAATGCATGAAGATAAATACAAATATGTGTGTGTGTGTGTGTGTGTGTCTATATATATATATATATATATATATATATATATATCTCAATGTGTTTAGGCTAATCTAAAAGTCAGACACCAAGTATTCGAAATATATTTGCTCACATGTACTTAAACATATGAATAATGACTATTATACTTGGAAACGTATGGTGCAGATACTTGCAAATTTTTTTATTTCAGAAAGTTTTTTGGGGAAAATCCTATTTCTTACCTACATTTCCAGTCATTAAGTATGAATTCTGAAAGTCCATCATCCCCATTCCAACAATGTGTATAAAATCTTCAATCACCTGCATTAACTCTATTGACCCTGGATAAATCTAGAAAAAATAAGCAAAGGTTACATGGAATAAAAAATTGATACATACAATGGCATATATAACTGAAATTTTTTAAACCTACATGAAATCACAAATCAGCTTTGTTTGACGTCAAAAAAATCTACAGCTGCCTATAGCTGTATTTTTTAAATTAAGAATTGAGAATGACATGAGATGTCACATAGGAGGAACTTTGGAAGTAACATGATATAGTGATTAATCCCTCATAAATCTAAGGAAACTCAAAATATCTAACAGACTGTCTCCTCAGAAAATACATGACTTTTCTTTTGATGATCTCTTTCCATCATTTAAACATAACAAAAACATAGAACACTGAAATTGGGCTCTTTACATGTTTAACGTGGCAACTACATGAGGAACACAAGAAGAAAAACAGTTAATACTGCCACCATGAAGATATTTACAAACTATTAAGTTATTGCATAATAATAAATATCTTGAAACATTTATTATTTAATAATTATAATGTCCACTGTAAGAATAATGGTAATAATTTTAATATTACAATAATATTAATAGCTCTAGTGAATGTGCTTTACATGAACAAATACAAAACACAACTGTGGTATTATTATTCATATTTTAGGAAAGAAGAAGAAAGACCTCAAGAAGGTTAAACAGCATACCTAAGGCTATATTGTATCTTGAATAGTGGCTGAGCAATACCTACCTATCTAACTGTCCATCTATGCATCTATCCATTTATCCAACTACCTACCTATCTACTTACCTACCTACAGGACCATCTGCCTCCATGGCCCATGTGTTTCTTTCAACATCATGGCACCTCACACAGTACAAATGGACGAATGTTTTTTTATTTGGCAACCATGATTGTGGCAATAGTTCATAGTGTTCGGGACATAAAGGCTATTGAAAATATCACATGACTTTTCATGTGTATAACCCATAAAGCTTATAAAGTCAGCCTGCATTATATAACCACTTTAGAGCAGAAAATCTTTTGAAGTCAAGTTAATTTCTTGTGTCCATTCAGCACCACTGCATTTTCTAGCCATGAAAATTAAGTGGATTAGAGAGTTCTAGCTGCTTTGTAATCGCAAAGACTAGTGCAGAAGACGAGAAGGCATTCTGAATAGCAGAAAAGCATATAGTCAGAGCTGAAAGCGACAGTAGGCATATGTGTATTTCAAAGGGGCTTGCGGTTGTGCCTGTCTAAAAATCAGACAGTATCCACAGTATATTTACTCACATATACTTGAAGACATGAATGACGGATATTAACTTAGACATGTATAGCTGAGATAGTTCCAATTTTTAATTTTAGAAAGATTTGGGGGATAAAACCTATCGCTTAGCTTCACTTTCAGTCGTTAAACACAAATTTCGAAAGTCCATCATCCCACTTCCAAGAATGTGCCTAAGATTTTTGTTATCGCCAAGGCTTCCTGCTACTGCTGTATTTTCCCCTTATCTTTGTATAGGTGTGTATGTATATGAGAATGTGTAGTGGAAGGATGAATATAAATTTTAAAAAGAGGCTTATTTTTTTCTGTTGAAAATATGGGAAGAGGCTCTCCCTCCCTCAACCCCACTCTCTTCTCCCTTTTCTTAGAGCATTTACTTTTGGAAATCTAGTAATTGTAAGCACTTTTTCTCTTTGAAATGCATATCAATTTATTTAAAAGCTAAATAGTCTCCTACAGCTTAAAGATCCAGGAATATCTCTCTTTGAAAGGTAAATATACAGAAAGATAGTGCCCCTCTTTCTCAGTTTCTGTGAAAGGTAGAAGCCTAACTTCAGAGGCCTCTTGAATTTTGCTTCAAGTGGTAAAATTGCTTCCAGTCATAAAGCTATAAGGAGGTTATTTTTTTCTTTGAATAAGGCCAATTAAGTAACAAGATGGTCACCGCCAATTACCAAGTGAATTTAGGATGAACTATGTGTGACAAAGGGTGCTCTTAAGTCCTCTTCAGAACTAGTTACTGTTTACCTTGAGGACACTGCTAGGCTGTGTAACAGGGTTTTTGTAATCTCAGCGGATTGCCTATGATACACATTACATTCTGGTTTACTGCTTATTCAATAATGAATGTGTTTTCTTTCTCTTCTGCCTTGGTGGAGAGGTTTTTTAGGTTGACTAAAGATTCTGTTTATAATTATATTTCTCCAAGTGTAGTCAAATGTTATAGAGCAGGTTATAAAAGGTTGCCAAACTTTTTCTGTTTGCATATAGTAAATATTTTAGGCTTTGCAGGACATGAAGTCTCTGTTGTAAACTCAACTCTTTCCTTGTATCAAAACAGCCATATATAGGTTATATGTAAATGAATGAGTGTGGCTATATTCCAAAATATGATTAACAAAATAAGCCTCAAGCTGGATTTGGCTCACTGGCTGCAGTTTGCTCACTCTTGCTCTAGAGACATATGAATTTTCAATGTAATAAAGAAATATCAAACATAATACATGACTAAAATGACTTGTCTTGACTAAACTGGACTTGTCAACTCCATCCATATGGGTAGAGTGTAAAGCAGTGCTATATAGAAAGTAGTTTATTTGTTTTGTTTTTGTTTTTTAACTTTAGTATACTACGTTTTTAGTAGAATGATTTATCTAAACATAGTTTTATCCTTCGTAACTGGAACCGATGGGTAACAAATTCCAAAATGACCATTCAAAAGAGTAAATTTTGTTTGCAAAAAACTTCCGATGTCAGTAGCCACCATTTTATTCAGCTCATTTTCCAAATGTACACAGAGTTCTGTTTTATATTTACTTTTGTTAAGGCTATTACTCAAAAATAAGGAGAGCCACAAGGATTATCTTTGATAGATTTTAAACAGTACCTATTTCCACAAAGTTTACCCTTTGGGCCACAAACTCAATAGACCCATTCACCACGTGGCTGCATTTATGACACCACCTTTTAGTAAAAGCTACAGAACAGGGTTGTTTTTGTTTTTTCAGTTTCAAATCGTTATTTCAAAAACAGTATTAAGGATCATTATTATTGGAAAAAATACTTTAAATATAAGAATATAGCTAACTCAAAATCTCAAGGAAATAGATGGTTTATGAATTCAAGATTTTTCATTGACAAGAAGTTCTGCCACCATTCATTATTTGTTAAAGTTAGGACCTCGCCGGGCGCGGTGGCTCAAGCCTGTAATCCCAGCACTTTGGGAGGCCGAGACGGGCGGATCACGAGGTCAGGAGATCGAGACCATCCTGGCTAACACGGTGAAACCCCGTCTCTACTAAAAAATACAAAAAACTAGCCGGGCGAGGTGGCGGGCGCCTGTAGTCTCAGCTACTCGGGAGGCTGAGTCAGGAGAATGGCATGAACCCGGGAGGCGGAGCTTGCAGTGAGCTGAGATCCGGCCACTGCACTCCAGCCTGGGCGACAGAGCGAAACTCCGTCTCAAAAAAAATAAAAAATAAAATAAAATAAAATAAAATAAATAAAGTTAGGACCTCACAGTAAATAACAGCATCTGATGAATTGCACTCTTGTTTTAAATAGGATATTATATATTTCTTCTAAATATATCCATAATTAATAGTCTCTAGCATTCTAGAAAGATGTACTTAGCTTCTGCAGCTGTATTCTAAGGAAAGACACCATCTTCTTACAGTGAGTGAATGAGGCTGTCCTCTAGAAGAAAGTCAAGGACAAATATGTAACTCGAATTGGTAGAAAAAAATAGATTTAAAGTATTAAAATAAGGTTTTTTTTTTTTTTTTTCTGGCTATGTCCAGATGCATGAAATTTATACCTAATAATGAGGTAGACCCACACTGGACTATTTTTAGAGCTCCTGTCATAATAGGATAAAGCGCATACTTTACTCCTGAAGACCCAGAATATGATTATAAAGGGAAAACCTGAACCTCAGTAAATGTTCATTCTTTTTTTTTTCAAGATTACCTTATTTTAACAAAAGTAGAAAACTAAAGAAGTTTAACATCCAGTTAAATTACATTTACATAGAATTTTAGAACCATATTTTTTCCCTCTTTCTAGACTTCTAACCCACTTTTCCTGTAATTCGGAGGAAAAAAAAATTAGTCACTGTATATCAGTTAGGATACCACAAACGGTATTGCAAAGTATTTATAAACAATACCTAAACCAATAAGGTCACTTGCTACACTGATAAAGCATAGCAAGAAGATTTTAAAAAATCATTACATAATTTTTGGTGAGGCCTGATTTTAACAGTTCTTGGCTTTGAATAAAATTAATCACTCTCTCTATGATCCATATTAAATGCAACATTGTAGTAAATGCAAATGGTTTTACTAGTCAAAGCTCTATACTCTCATTTGAAATATGTACTTTTAGATGTGCTGCTTTTCCCATGGTCTACAGACAAAAAAGGAACTTATTGGTTAGGCATATAATTATTACACATTAAATCCTTAAAGTTTTAAGTTGCTTAAACTTGCTCAGCTTTTTTTCACATGTATAGACATTCCTTCCAGACTGATAAGGTAAAGATCATTTGTTTCCTCAAAAATTACTAGGATATAACCTAGACTGACTTAAAAATATCTTGTTTTCCTGAAATAGCAAGCCATTAATTTAGTCACATATTTTATACACTTCGTTTCGCCAACTTCATTTTAAGTTCTGAAATAACCCCAACCTTACCTGTTGTGCATCTTCCCATTTTTCCTTGTTTTCTTCATCTAGAAGGTTGCTAACTATTTGAAAGAAGTTCTGTAAATTAAATTAGATAAAAGATTTAATATTACATGAGAGAATTATACTTTCTAATAACATCCATTTGGGTTGACTACATGGTAAAGGTATAAGAACTTTGTAATATTGCTTTATGACCCTAACACAGTATTCTAGAAGATCTCTGAGGATCCTTTTCCGGCACCATAATTCCAGAATTTTCATATACCTTCATTTCTTTATACGCTCAGAGGAGGTCAGTATAGGGAAAACACTTTCACTCACAATTATTCGTTCCATTATGGTTTCTATATTCCACTCTGTAATGTCATTGTGTAATTATTCCATACAAGTAAGTTTGATCCTGTCTGTAATGAAAGTCATCTGTGACTAGGCACGGTGAATCACGCCTGTAATCCCAGCACTTTGGGAGACCGAGGTGGGCGGATCACGAAGTCAGGAGATCGAGACCATCCTGGCTAACACAGTGAAACCCCATCTCTACTAAAAATCCAAAATAAACAAATAAATAAATAAATAAGTTAGCTGGGTGTGGTGGCGGGCGCCTCTAGTCCCAGCTACTCGGGAGGCTGAGGCAGGTGAATGGTGTGAACCTAGGAGGTGGAGCTTGTGGTGAGCCAAGATTGCGCCACTGGACTCCAGCCTGGGCTATAGAGTGAGATTCCGTCCCCCCCCCCCAAAAAAAAAAAAAAGAAAGAAAGAAGAGAAAAGAAAGAAAGTAGTCTGTATTTGTTTCATTACAAGATGTCCTGTTAATTGTTAGTCATGGTTGTTACTTGCAATGTTGTTTCAAAGAACACCCTAGTAAAAGTATAGGCAAAGTGGAGGAAAGACAAGCTCCCTCAGTTGAAATCTTGACTCTGCCCTTCCTGCTCATTGTACTTTTACAACTACCAATTGCAAATATTAAATGAAATTTTCTAAGTTCCTGGCATTTCACATATGCTAAGAGCACAATAAATCTTAGCTATTTTCAAATTATTACTCTACTCCTCTGCCTTTTGCCAGCAAGCCAACATGGGAGAATGAATAGACATGTAACATCCTTGCCATCATTCTTGTCTGTAACTGTTGAAGACCTATAGGCTTTATCTTCACCTAGCAGTACCCAGTGATTTTTGGTTTTTCCCTTTCCTTGCAGGAAGGTCATTTTGATGTTCATATTCCATTCACACTGACAGAGAGCCGGGCTCTGTTCAGTTCTGTTTTGCAAGTGCGCATTTCACACGTGAAGGATTTTTACCAGAGAGAGACTTTTCTGTCCTTTCACACTACACTGTGCCATCAAGACACAGGAACTAGGAGAGAACAACCAGCGTGCCTTTGAAGGCGAGCTGTGACTTGGGGTCACAGGAGACCTGAGAAGTGTAAAGGGAAGGCATGGTGTTTATCTTAAGTTGCATAGGCAGTGGTGGCTTGGCTGCGTTCTCAGAAGCCATCTCTTCTGACTGTGTGTAGGTTAGCAGTAGCACTGCTTCACACTGATACATTAACTTGGACCACGACCAGGACTCCCTTGAGGGCAGAAATAATCATAACCTGTTAGTCTCATCAGTCTTCCTCCCTATCCAGCTTCTCAAAAGAGACATTTGCACTAATTTCAAAGAAACTCACCTGGGTGTTATTAAATTAAAAACAAAGGTGCCTCATTTCCTCTTGTGGTTTGAAGCTGTTAGTATCTATATTTAATTGCCCTATTTGTGCTATTTATTTTAATAGTTCCTGGCAATCACATGGTTGAAACACGGTTTGAGTCATAACCTCTATAAAAGTTACAGACTATTTTATGCAACTCTTAAAAAACCTGCAAGTCTGTTTTAGACTCGTTTTTCAATTCATTTAAACTTTTTGTACTACCAGCCATTTTTTTTCCACTTAAACTTTCCTGCTTGGAGTGTTAACATTTGAAGGGCTTAGTCCATTGAGCTGTAACTCTACCTATGGTCAGAAAGAATTAACCTTCAGAGTTCTCCAATTGCCTATGGCTGTTTAACTCAGTAGGGGACATGGTGCTAATGAGGCAAAAGTTGCAGGTTTTATCCCTGTACATGCCAGTTAGCTGTGCTGAGGTCCATGACCTCGGTCTGCATTCTAACCCCTGCCAGCTTTCATACAAAATGCCTGCTGCTGCTAACAACAGACACCAAGAGAACAGGAAGCAATTTGTGCAACTGCATCTCCATTTCTGAAAAAAAAAAAAAAATTCACAAAGCATGTTTTGCTGACAGTGGGTCGGTGACTCCTTGCTGTACATGAAGGCCATTACATACACAAAATTCCTTGATGAAAACAATAAATTCAGAGTTCAGTTCTTTTTTTAAATCACCAAAGGGCACACACAAAAACCACAAATTATTAAAATATATGTTGAGCCAACCAAACATAGCATTTTGTACTATTCTTCAAGCATTTTGTACTATTCTTCAAGGCCAACAAATGAGGCTTTACTAAATCGGAGTGGGAAGGCAGTACAGAATAAAGTTATTTGTTCTCACTATTGATTAGACTTTGGAATAATCAGTAGTAGTGCCCTGACTAATGAAATCCATGTGGGGTACAGTGAGCTAAGTCTGAATATCTCAAGCAGTGGGGCAAGATTTATGGGAAGACTAAGTCTTTCTTGTTCATCAGTGTATTCTCAGTGCATATGACTTGCTCATAGCAGATATTTAATAAAGTCCTACATTTAAAATAAAATTTAAGTTGCAAAGTCACTACATCTCAGCTTGTTTCTTTTTTCTTTATTTTTCCAACTTTAATTTTAGATTCAGGGGATACATGTACAGGTGTGTTACCTGGGTTTATTGTGTGATGGTGAGGTTTGGAGTATGAATGATTCCATCACCTAGGTACTAAGCACAGTACCCACTAGTTAGGTTTGTAGCCCCTTCCCTTCTCCTTCCCTCCCTCCCCACTCTATTAGTCCCCAGTGTCTATTTTTGCCATTTTTATGTGCATGAGTACACAATATTTAGCTCCCACTTATAAGTGAGAACATGCAGTATTTGGTTTTCTGTTCCTGCATTAATTTGCTTAGGATAATGGCCTCCAGCTGCATCCATGTTGCTGCACAGGGCATGATTTCATTCTTTTTAATGGCTGCATAATATTCCATAGTGTACATGTACCACATTTTGCATCTCAGCTTTCCTAAAAATATTTAGCACCATTTCTTTCAGCTGGCCTTGCTCTAACTTGTCTCACACATATATAATATATAATATATATATAGATACACACACACATTATATATATATATACACACACACTAATACATACTGAATATATATTTGCTTTGACATTTACTAAACTATCAGACTGATAAATAGAACCAAACCTAACAGAACAGCTCTTTGAAGAGGCAACTCATGACATTTCAGGCCGCATGACTGAATTTTTCAAAGTATGAAGCTCCTTCTGTGGTAGCAGAGCCACTACTTGCTAGTGTTCTTTTAAAACTCCATTAATGGTGATAATCGCTCTTTTGATGATTTACGGATTAGGTCACTTATGTCAATCTCTAAAATAAAAAGGTCAACATCTTACAGTAGGTTTCGCCTCATTTTTTTGCTTTTTTTGTTTTTTGATTTTTTGTTGCTTTTTTTTTTTTTTTTTTTTTTTTTTTTTTTTTTTTTTTTTTTTCAGTCACCTCTGATCTCCATGACCTAGACTGATTTGAAAAACTGCGTGTCCTTGGCAGAATCTGAGCTGTTTGGAGTTTGAATGAGGCAGACCCCGTTTAACATTTTCCCCATCAATTATTAACTGTATTGTTATGGGCAGATGTGCCCACCTATGCTTTATTTCTTGAATCTGTAATACAGGAGTAATAATAGCTACCTAGCAGAGCTATTGTGAAGCCTGGAGTTAATTCTTAACACAGTATCTGATGCATGGCAAGTGCTCGATATATGGTAACTTTATGATTTTATTACCTTTATGTTATATATTTTTTATGACTGGCTGCATGATTTGTATTCATTGCCACATTATGGCAAATATGCACCTATAATTCTGAGATAGACTTTCACAACCAGTAGCATTCTCCTCTATCCTCTTTAATGTCTCTTCCTCTCTCAGCAATATGTACAGAACAGAACTGATTCACCACTAACTCTGAGGAACAGGAACATAATTTGTTCAGCAGAAGTCTCTTCTTTCTAAAAATGTGCTCTGTGGGGAGGGAGTTTCAGGGTAGTTAGTATTAGATACCTACTATATGAGAGGCACCATGGTGAATGGTTGTGGTACACAAAGGTCAAAGAGGCATGATAATTCTTTCTTTGCAGGAAGTATTACAAAAATCAGGGCAATAAATGTATGCTATAAAGAAAAGCATACATCCTTCTGTGACATTCAAAGTAGAGGCCCTAGATTTGGCTATACAAGACAAAAATGACACTTTATTTTATGGAAAGGAGTAAAACATTCTGTTTTTACTTCTGATTGGCTTCCACTTGGCAGATTTCTTATGGATTATACACAATTTTTTATAAATATACTAAAATATGTCTTAGCATTTTGCTTTTGCTGAATTCCTATTTCCATGGAAATAGAGTTGTAGATTAGGCTAGCAATTTCAGCCACAGGAAATGTGCTCTCCTCCATCTTAACCAGTAGCAAAATGGTTGGACACCAAGGGACAAAGACAAGCCCTAAGAGTCGAATTTAGTAAGGTAGATCTGAAGTTTTGAAAGAATTACAGTGACTCTGACTAGAAATATAGAGGGAACTATTAGAAAGGCTTAACAGTAAACAAGGAAGCAGGGATAAGCCATTAGGATAAGGATGCATAATATAGGATAGATCATTGATCCCCAACCTAGAGATCAACTAGTTGATGGCTGCAAGGCCATGTATGATCCAGCTGCTTCCCGACTCTCCAACTTTATCTCATGCTATCCTGCCCCATGCTCTATTTGTACTCCAAGTTCCTTAGACTTCTTCATGCATCCCACACTATTTTTCTGCCCTGCCTGTAGGCCTGTTTACATGCTGTTTGCTTTCTTGGACTGTTATTCTTTCTGTTCTTTACTCAGATAACATTTTCTTATCCTTTATGTCCAGATTTACATGTAATTTCCTCAAAAAGGCCTTATGAGATCATCACCCCCACTCCCAATTATACAGAGTCGGATATTTTCTTTTTCTCTTGGTACTGTGTGACCTTTTCTGGAAGTATATAGGATTTTGAAGTTATGATTTATTTGTATGACGATTGGTTTAGGGCTTTTCCCTCTACTAGCTTATAATCGAGTTATTTCTATTTTTTCACTCTTGTGCCTCCAGTGCACAACATCAGGCACAGCAGCACGTAAGTACTCAACTATTTAAAACTGATGCATTACATGTCCACTGTGTGTAAGGAAATGGGCTAAGCATTCATGGAGTTTTTAAAAATTGAAAACAATAAAAAGTTTATACCTAATTTGCTGCCTCTTTTTCGATTCAACGCCCTCCTCTTCCAGTGATGCTTTTAATGCTACCGGGGCTCTCCTTATGTCCAGGAAATGAGAGATAACACTTATTTTTACAGATAAGGAAACTAGTTATCTTGAGCAAGTATGGGATCGACCTCTTCTCATTTTTAACAGCATTTGAAGACTCAACATCATCCTTGAGCACAAATATATACTTTTGAGAAGTTGTAGGACTACAGGAAGCGGCTGTGGATATTCAACCCTGGTCCTTAAACTCACATGTAGCAACAAGCAAGGAATGGGACTCCTCTTCCATAAACTCACGAACTTCATAAATCCAGTTCATCCTATGCCAAACACAGGGAACCCTCCCTATGCATCACTACCCTTACCCTGATCCAGAACTGTGGGAAATACATTTTTATTCGTTATCAATTACCCAGTCTCAGCATTTCGTTATAGCATCACAAATGGGCTGAGACAGTGACACAAAAACAAAATAGGTTATAGGAATAGACTGAATAGGTCAGCAAGGGGTGTGTGTGTGTGTGTGTGTGTGTGTGTGTGTGACGGAGAGAGAGAGAGAGAGAGATTACTTTAGATTAGATGGTCATCAGGAAAGACCTTTCTAAGATGGTCACATTTGAACTGAGAACAGAATAATAAAAAAGAGACAGCCACATGAAGACCTGAGGAAGAGAGTTCCAGAAAAAAAGGGAAGAGGATGTTCAAATTCCCTGGGTAAATGACAGTCTGAACAAGTTTGAGAAACAGAAAGAAAGATAACATCACTAGAGTTGAAGAGGGGGCTGGGTGAGGTGAAAGGATGAAAATATTAATAGAGGATGAAAATCATACACAGGGGTCAGGTAAAGTGAGGCTTTGGTCCTACAGGGGTTCTGTTACATGAGTTGTACTAAAAATCAAGGTCTAGCTTTGGCCACTGAGTGGAAAATAAAGCATAGGAGAGGAAGAGTAAAAACAGGAAGATTAGAATGCAGTTTGTTGTAATTATTGAGGCCAGAGATGATAGCAGCTTGGTTTAGAGAAATGACATGATGACAGATTGCACGGGAGGAGAAGCACAGATTCAAAGGTAAGGCTTTGGTTCTTAGCTCAGGTAGCTGAGGGTGATGAGTTAGCCATGCTACCACATAAGAAGCAGCAGTGTTGAGAAGAGAAAGTGACCTTTGTTTCGTTCAAGTTGAGTATGAGGGATCTAAAACATAGCTAAGAAAAGAGACCCAGTGGACAGGTTTAACTACAAGCCTACAGTTCAAGAGGAAAAAAATTGTGAACAATTAAACTGGAGGCTTTTGAGACAAAAAAAAAAAATAGGATTATCATGACTAGAGCTGAGTGGCATGAAGTCATAGTTAAAATATAGAAGGTAAATTCATAAGAAGAGAAATAAATAAAAAAAGATGAAGAAGTAAGAAAGAAAGCAGGACAGACAGGTAACAGAATAATATGAATTTTAAATCCCAGCTCTTTGGGAGGTCTAGGTGGGTGGATCACCTGAGGTCAAGAGTTCGAGACCAGCCTGGCCAACATGGTGAAACCCTGTCTCTACTAAAAATAAAATAAAACTAGCCAAGCATGGTGGTGCACGCCTGTAATCCTAGCTACTCAGGAGGCTGAGGCAGGAGAATCGCTTGAACCTGGGAAGCAGAGGTTGCAGTGAGCCAAGATCACGCCACTGCACTCCAGCCTGGGCAACAGAGCGAGACTCCATCTTAAGGAAAAAAAAGGAAAAAAAAAAAGAAAAAAAAAAAAAAAAAAAAAGAAGACTCTCCACTGCTGAGATTAATTCAGAGGAGACAGACCATTCCTTTAACTAGGTAAAAATCCAAAAAGTGTTCAAAATATAGTATATAGGTTGGTGCAAAAGTAAATGCAGGTTTGTTTTCCATTAAAAACTGCAATTACTTTCGCATCAACCTAATAGTAGATCTCATTTTTTGTTTTGCCCTAATGCACTTGGCTGATAACATTTGCATATGTGATACATAAAACCATGAATACATCCATATTATAGATTAAAGAAGAGATCACAGGTTCCCTGTGTTATGGCTACGACTTTACCTCATAGCATCCTATTCTATTCAAGAAAGTATACTGAAATGAAATTAAGTAAGAACAACATTATTATGGAAATCATCTTGAATTTACTCTTTTTAAAAAAATACTAAGTAATCCCTAAAGAGTGCTCTAGGTACTTTTTTGGTAATAGGTGAATAGGCAAAATAACTCCTAATCAAACAAGACCAAGAAGCCCAATACCATGGTTTAGACCTTTTATCCAGAATGTCTATCAAGGCAGCACATCAATTGAGCATTGGTAACTGAAAACTAACAAGGATTCAGAAAGGCAGAATATTATAATACAGCATGTCATCCAGCAGGTTTCAGAAACCAAGGCATAAGAAGAATATAATCTAGAGTCAAAAATCTGAGCCACTGGAAAACTGGGAGACAAAAGATAGGGGGACATCTGAAGGACAAGGATATCAAGGTCAGCAGTGGGATCTGCAGCAGACCAGATGGCCTGACCTCACAGTGGTGTTCAGAGGCTTCTGATGGCAGGGCTGGACTGACCCTGCTCTCCCACTGCAACCTGCCAGACCAAAAGGAATGTGAGAACAGATAATTGAAACTAATATCTCCTAATAGTCACTAGGTTAGGAGAAAGAAGTCTTTAAGAACATCATATATATATATATATACACATACATACACACACACTTCTTTTAGCTCTGACTCATTTGAAAACTGCATAAGAACAGTGTTCCAGGAATCACTGTCTTTCACACTAATCTCATTACCTTGCCATGATGTAAGAGAGTTTCACCTGTGGAGTCCCAGAATAGCTCAGATGGGAAATTTTTTATACAATGCTCTCAGTATCTCTGAGTTACCTTTAGGATCAAGGATTCCAATAAGAGGTAACAGAGTAATTCTGCTGTGAGGTATACTAGATGGGATGAGGCTAAGTGGAAAGAATAAGCCATCCAATCTTTAATGCTTTGGGGCATGAGCTCAGTATTGCCTACAGTCCTCTTTTAAAATGAAAGGTAAAATAGTTAGTGATACTAATACCATTATATATGATTTTTCCCCAGACATAGCCTGGGAGAACAGCCAATGTTATAAAACCATCATAATTCAGTGTGACAAACTCATCATCATATTCAGACAGGAGATGCTTCTTAAGTGAGGAAGAAGGTAAGGAGTGATTCCTCAAGTTTGGTAGACCTGGCTGATACACCTAAGGGCCACCATGTGAGAGAAGCCTGCACACATCTCAAGTTTAGACCCTTACAAGACTACAGGCAGTAGTCACAGCAGGTCCAGTCCTGAAGAAAGATGACTGACACAGACCCCTTCAATAAAAGAAAATTCTCATAGTCCTTCAAGATTCCTTGTTATAGGCTCACTGTATCTCAGTACCCCCCAACCCACTCCAAAATTTTTATGTTAAAGTCCTAGTACCCAGTAGCTCAGATGTGATTGTCTTTGGACATAGGGTTGTTAAAAAGGAAATTAAGTTAGAAAGAGTGAATCAGGGTGGGCCCTAATCTAATCTGACTGGTGTCCTTTAAGAAGAGGAGATTAGAACACACAGAGAGACACCAGGGATGCAAGTGTGTAGAGAAAAAGACCATGTGAAAAAGACAGAGAGAGAAGGCAGCCATCTATAAGCCAAAGAGAGAGGCCTCATGAGAAACTCAACCTGTCGAGACCTCGATCTTGGAGATCTAGCCTCTAGAACTGTGAGAAAATAAATGTTGCTGTTTAAGTCACTCAGTTTGTGGTATTTGTTATGGTAGCCCTAATACACCAAAACACTCTTCAATAAAAACTTTTTAAAACAGAAGAATATTTGATAATAAATGGAATCACAATATAAAACCATTTGTAACTTTTGCTAATGCAAATCTCAATATTTTCTTGACTCTGAAGAAAATAATAGGAGCTTTGGAAAGGGTAAAACTAGCAGTCTCATGTTTTATTGTATTTTTTAAGAACTTGATCAAACTAATGTATTTACTCCACATGGCATTTACCAACTGATACATTGCACTTTATACATTCTTCAAACTACTTTACCTCTCTTCCTTTTCCCACATGGCTGTGGTGCATACTCCGGGCTCTTCTATGGAGCTTGTTAGTTTCCCTCAGTCACCAGCTATCTTCTAGATTCGTTCATGGTAGGACTTAACCATGTTGGGTTGTGAAGCAAGATCTGTAGCTTCATATTTCACCCACTTAAGAAAGTTATTTCCCATTAAATTTCTTATTTTCATGTTTACAATAAGGGTGGGGTTTAAATACTATCTAGAAAGTGATGCTAGCTACGTTAGGCTCTCTCTACCACAGAGAAATGATAGTAAATCTTCTCAGGCTGTTAAGCATTGAAAACAGCAGCCATTTAGATGACGTGGAGTGATTGTTGACTGGGAGCTACTGTCCTGTACCTGGCTTATTTTCTACTGAGCCAGGCATCCTGGCTATTGATTGAAGCAATTTTTCTCATCCCCTTGCTCTCTAACTACAAAATGGCCCTTCAGTGTTGACCTTAAAGAAGAGTGCTGTTTTTTTGTTTCCATTTTCCCTGATACATTTCCTGCCCTTTTCTTCCATAATAAGTGAAAAAAAAAAAAAAAAAAAAAAAAGCAGTGCCCACACTCCCTTAGGTGGTTCCATGAGAAACATTCAACCTTTCTTTCTTGTCAGGAGAGATACCAAATATACATCTGCATTGGTAGTAGCTACCTGTGCTCCAAGGACTGTAAATTTTCGTTCCATTTTTGTCTTGTTGGATGATAATAGTCACATTTCTTGAGACCTACCAGGTGTCAGGTACTGAGTAAGTATTTCACACAGTAAGCTTAACCTTCACATGAATCCTATAAGGTAGGTACTATTATCCCATACTGTTGAATAGAAAATTGAGGCATAGAGTAGTTGAATAACTTGTCTCGGATCACAGAGCTAACAAGTGTTAAAGCCACATCCGGAAGCTCAGAGCAAGTACTCTTAGTCATCACACCCTACTCCCCTGCTTCCATTCCCTATCTCCCTTACTCATGTTTGAGAAAATTATTAGCCTTTCTGGTTACATAATGCCTGTCGAGCAGAGGATCTCAAGGTATCACGTTGTGTCTTGAAGGCTAGAGTTGTACTGTAATTCGAAACTAGAAAAGCCTTCCCAGATCTTATTTAGTCAACAAAATTATACTACCTCTACAGATGAGGTCTATCATTATATGAGGGTATTATATTATCATATTAATAGCTGCTTCCACATTTATCAACCCAATCTTTAATATAAAAAAGGGAATAGTGTCTGGCATTAAAACCAATGGAGAAATCATACTCCAAGGTCTTCACCAAGTGACTTAATCTTTTGATAATCAGCATGGAAGTAATCCACGGTGCAACATATCTGCTTGCTCATCAAGTGTTTTAAGATAAAAGATGTGGCCAGGCACAGTGGCTCACATCTATAATCTCAGCACTTTGGGAGGCCAAGGTGGGTGGATCACGAGGTCGAGAGATCGAGACCATCCTGGCCAACGTGGTGAAACCCCGTCTCTACTAAAAATACAAAAATTAGCCAGGCGTGGTGGCATGCGCCTGTAGTCCCAGCTATTCAAAAGCCTGAGGCAGGAGAATCGCTTGAACCAGGGAGGCAGAGGTTGCAGTGAGCCGAGATCGTGCCACTGTACTCCAGCCTGGCGACAGAGCAAAACTCCATCAGTAAATAAATAAATAAATAAATAAATAAATAAATAAATATGCTTGGTTTTGTTGAAATTACTACTTCTGCTTTCAATTTAATTCTTTGATCACCTATCTCTGAATCATTTGTTTAGAATATAGTCTGAACTTAAAAAAGAAATCAGAAAACTAAGGTTAGAGCTTCCTATTTAATCTCAGCTATTGAGAAACAAATTTCTTAAACCTAGGGGATGTATCAGATAAACAAGTAGCATTCCAATGTTGAGTAATGACCTGTTTCAAGGTCATGATTAATTTTTCTTAATGAAATAGAAAATAATGGAGAATACCAGAGTGTATTATTACACATAGTGAGGTAAATATTATTTTGGAAAACTCTACTTTTCAACTGCATGTTAATGTAACTGTGTGTTTTACAGCAGGTTACAGTACAAAAACATTGGGAAAACACTGATCTTCTGTTAGGTCCACAGAAGTAGGAACATGCCTGGGTAGAAACTGGTCCTTGCATTCAGATGAGTTTCAGGAACACAGTACACTGTGAGGGTCTGTGGACATTTCTACGGGTGTATTTTTTCCAATATTTTCTTTCTTCATCTCCCAAATCTAAACTGTTTCAAGGGCCTTTCTTTTCTTCCATGAAGATGTTTCTTTCCTCTTTTCTGAGCCACTGTCACTAAGACATGTTCTCTTCTTTTCTCATATCTAGGTCACTGCCACAGCAACTCCATAGGCTTATTCCCCCTCCTTCCCTACTCTTTCTCTATTCACCAATCCATGTTATTTACCTTTTCAGACCATTTTTCCAAAAACTGTCTTTATATTTAGTAAATCTGTTTATAGTGAACCAAGTTCAAACTCTTTTATGTGGCCTCAACTTTCCTGCCTTTATGATCTGCATTTTCCACCATGCATCCTATTTTCCAAAATATTTTCCAAAGTAGGATGCATGGTGGAAAATGCAGATCATAAAGATAGGAAGGTTTTTCTAATGGACGGGTCATTCTTACACTACTTCTATGCTTTTGACTACATAGTTTAATTATTGAGTGTTTCTGTACCTATCTTGCTTCTCCAAATTCTATCTTAAGTCCTAACTCTCTCATGACTTCTTTACTTACTGCTGTTGTTCAGACTTCTTTCTAAAATTCATAGAAGTGGAACATGCTATAC
This sequence comes from Rhinopithecus bieti, assembly GCF_001698545.2. Taxonomy (NCBI): domain Eukaryota; kingdom Metazoa; phylum Chordata; class Mammalia; order Primates; family Cercopithecidae; genus Rhinopithecus; species Rhinopithecus bieti. The sequence continues at coordinate 440,133 of NW_016804856.1, forward strand.
TTATATCAGTGTAGCCTCACTCAAGTTATTTTTTTCTTCTATATAACTTCTATATAACTCAAGTTATTATAAGCAGCTTGAGGGCAAGACCCACGTTTTTCTTCTATGCTGGTAATGAAAATACTAGCAATAATGGGATTATGTAGTACTTACTATGTGTCAAGTAATTAATAAATATTATGTATGGACTCATATATTTCTGAGTCTCAACTTATACCTGGAAAATAGATAACAGTTAACCTTCTGATTAAATATTTATATTTCTGAATTCACCTATGTGTTACAATTTATTTGTAACATTGTAACTAAAATGCGTAGCACCATCATAGCCAATGGTGGATATGTACAAAGGTAAAAATTTTGAGTTGGCCAATGTGCATGTTTCTAGCTGAGGTCTAACATGATGATGCTCTTTTTGTTTTAACCCTTATCTTATAACCAAGTATCCATTTCAGATCTTTTTACTGCCACGTTTCATACTTTTGGGGCTTTTTTATGTTGTTGATTTCACTGCTTAAAATGAGCCCAGAATGGTGTTGAAGTAGTATCTAGTGATCTCAAGCACAACAAAAGTATGCTATACTTTACACAGAAAATAAGTATGTCAGATAAACCTTCTTTAGGCATGAGATAAAGTGCTGTCTGCTATGAGTCCAATGTTAGTGCATCAACAACATACATTAAACAAGGTCAATTTTAAGTGAAACACACATAAAACAAAGTCATTTTGATTGGTTGATGAAAATGTTGTGACCAGATTCTCAAAGGAACTTAATCCTGTATTTCCCTTTGGAGCAATGGTTCAGTATTTGTTAATTCAGAGTTTGCTGTAATGTTATAGACAACACCTAGCACAAATAATGAATTGACTATTATCTCTTCTTTATTTCTTTTTTTACAGAAACTAAGAAATAAGGTAGACAAAGATTAAGTAACGTGCCTGAAGATACCAAGATAGTTGGACAGGATGAAATTTGATTTTAAATATGTCTGATTAAATTTTATCAAGTCTTAAAGTTTCTGGAGCAAGCAGTGCAAACTCAATCCTCTATTGATAGAATAAGACTGAGAATGAATTATTTCAGTGGTCAAAGAAAAGTCAATGAACAAGTTTTCTTTTCTTTTTTTTTTTCTCAGAATTAGATATTCAGAGCATTTTCTAATATTTTGTGAAATAATGTAAGTTCCTCAAACATTATTATTTGTTTATATGATAATAAATGGATTTAGTTATTCATTTATTGTATCAACAAATATTTGAGTGTCTACATGTTTCAAGTACCAGGGTAAGCCCTAGGGACAAAATAATCTCTCAACAACCTTAAAAGATATTGCTGAAGGCAGACCTAGCAACAATAATTATGATGTTGTGTATGAAAGTGCTATAGTACGCATGTTTACAAGATTTCAAAAGTCCACAGAAGTAGAAAAAATCTAACCTGCCTGGGATTGGGTGAGAAGACTTTTGAGAACAATAACAACAAAAACGACCTTTAAGCTGGATCTTAAAGAAACATATGTCAGATTAGAAAAGGGAGAGCTATAACACATAGCTTTAATGAATTGTCTTGGAGTTATGGCAGTCCAAAGGTTTGGAAAACAATATGCTTGAAGGGAAAAGTTTTTGAAATATGTTCTAGTAGTTTTCTAAAATAAAATTATTACTGTGGCTTATCATTCCAAAACATATAAGCACATTTTCATTGTATGAGGTTTTTACAATTTTAACATCTCATAAATCAGGATGGGACTTAAAATCAAAGGTAGATTAGTATTGTCACAGGTATACACACAGCAGCTTTTCTTACTTACAGGGCATAAAATCACGGTGTATATTATAGTTAATATTGTCCAAACCGGGATAAAAATATAGTTTTATACTCGTATCCAAAGGTACTTTCAGGAAAGAATAAGATCTTAGAGGGAGCTTCATCTTATGACTCAGTGGCTGACCAGGCAAAGCCTCTGCAGCCACCTTTTTAGGGAACAGCTGCATATGCTGCATTCACTTCTCCTCTTAGAGATCTGGTGAGTGACTAGTTGAAAATAGTGATAACGTCATAAATTACTTTCTTTTTTTCTTCTCTTTTCCTGATCTATTTTAGTTTTGGCATCAACAATAAATAATGGGTATCATATATACGCTTTGATATGGACTTAATCATAATATGCAACAGCTGCCAAAGAGTTAAATGGCTACATGCAGACAGAGTAATGAATGAAGGGAAACAGCTTTGCTGGTAGTTAACCTATGTTCCTTATGGAAGTAATTGTGCCCATTTTAAAGGAATTTGGTGTTGATTTAGTAACGTGATAGTTTTGGGATTCAGCCATGCATTTTTCTGTGCAATAAATAGCAGTGATACTTTTTTACTTTGATAAGTTCTAATTATCTTCACTGGATAATCACGACGGAATAAGGAAAAGCTAAACACTTTTTTGGTTTAAGAAAAATGTAGGGGTTAGCCGGGCGAGGTGGCGGGCGCCTGTAGTCCCAGCTACTCGGGAGGCTGAGGCAGGAGAATGGCGTAAACCCGGGAGGCGGAGCTTGCAGTGAGCTGAGATCCGGCCACTGCACTCCAGCCTGGGTGACAGAGCAAGACTCCGTCTCAAAAAAAATAAATAAATAAATAAAAGAAAAATGTAGGGGTTATAGATGTTGCTGCTTCTTTTCTCCATTGTCAATGGCAGCAAATTATTGCTCTTAGTGAAAGAGGACATTAACTCCAAGAACTTAAACTGCAGTGGCCCATGTGATTGTAATGCTGTCCCTCAGTAAGGTGAATAATCTGGGAAAAGATTAACTTCACAATTTTATTAATTTCTTAAGGTGAATACACTGTTCTGATTTGTGAAGTTGTCAAGTTTCATGTTAAAGTAATGAAAGAAGATAACTGTACTAACGTTAAAAAATAGATTTGTTGTGAATTCATTTAGGGGATGATAACAATAATAACTTATATAGTTTGAAATTTTAAGGGTAAACATATAATTCTATGGATTTGTTAGTTAAAATACTTACATAAATCTCTCACATCCTGAATTACTATTATCGAACAGAGATAGATAATATAAAAACAAATACAAGAACAAAGTTTCTTAGTGGTATTTAGAAACCCTGCTGAATTATTTTTTTTATGAACAAGTTTCCCCATAGGCCAAAAAATAAGTTACTTTTAGAAATAATAATGATAATTAAAAACAGGAGTCATTTTAACCAAAGAACCTCATGTGTTGGGAGGAATCAGAAAGACTTATCAGAGTTGAGCTAGAATTATGACAGGCAGATATGGAAGAGGAAGGAATTGAAGATGAGGAGGGCATTCCAGATCCCCCAAAAGACACCAGTAAAGTTAACGACATAGAAAAATGCAGCTGACATTTGTGAGGCAATGACGAGGACACCAATGTGCTTAGGACTTTGTGTATACTTCCTTTGATGAAGTGGGATGGAAAGAGAGAAACCTATTTCTGACAACACTAAAATGAAACAAGATAATTAGCCAAATTGCTCTATTTAATCAAACCAGCTAATGTCCATGACTAAGCAACAGGTTAATAGAATTGTTCACTGAATTTATGTACACAAATAAGTAGCTCAGTCAAAATATTTCTAAATATAATCTGGTCATCTTAATTTCTTGAACTTCCACACATAAAAATTTTGAAGTCCTACACTTCTGAAAGTTAGAGATTCTTTCATGGAGTATTTTGCCTAATGTTTCAACTGTGAACAGAGTTTATGAGAATTTTTTTGAAATCACAACCTGTATTTTGTGTCAGAGACTTTAAATGCTATTTTTAATGTACATATTAAATAGAAGCATTTCAGAACTACAGGGAAAAGTACTTGGTTATTTTATTAACATTTAAAACTTAGGAAAAAGCCTGTTCCATCTTTGTAAGAGAAAAGCATCTTTGAAATGCTCAAATGATAGTAATCTTCCATCCACTCCAGGAAATGTACTTTTACAATTACAATTTTAAATACGGACAATGGGGATATAATATAGAATTCAGCACCAATAATTCTCATAGTAGTTTCTTTCAGCAGTATATGCATATGATTTTAGCAATATATGTACCCCTATACAAATTAGGGTGTCAGTAATATTTATGAATGATTCCACAATTCCAAAAGCCTTCTTTTCCTCTTTCCCTCAATAGCTAATTAAAACAAAACAAAACAAAAAAATCCCGTATTTTCCAAGTGAAATACAAATAAACTTACAAATTTAGAGTAGGCTGAAGGAACACAATACCTAATCTGGGAGTTTTGCCAAACCTTTATTTTAATGAACTTTATGCAGAGATACAGTAAGAACATTATGCTGAAAATGCAGAAATCAACTCAACATTCTTTGTAGGAGGACCTTTTAATCTACAGCATAAAAAGGGTTAATCTGAAATGCAAACTGTATTTGCATTAAAGATGCTTTGCTTGCCATTCAATAAGCTTTGTTTTAATGGCAAAGGCAATACTGACTTTGGGCAAGTACTTAAACTTTATTGTGGAAATAAATGACATTGTTCTAAAAGTCTTCCAAGACAAGAAAAATATGCTTGAGAAGTTACTGAATTTCTCATTTTCTTCGCTAGAACAATTTTCTACTTGCCTTATATTTTTAGGGAATAGTTTGATAAAATTAAATATGTTTTCCCCCCACTAATAGCAAAACCCTAAACAATCTTTCAACTATTTTTTTTTTTGCATGTTATAGTTAATGTATTTTCATTATGCTTAATGCACTTTTAATAGTCTCCTATGGCAAGATGGTATATTAAATGTGGGAATAAAAGATCCATGATACCTCCTTGAATTTTCTACAGTGCCTTTTATCTGGGGGCTCAAAGCACTTCACACATGTTCTCATTCAGTAGCTCCTTGAGGTGTAATATATGCATTTTATGGGCAAGGACACTGAGGTGGAGAATGACTAAGGGAATTGAGGTCATTTCCAGAGCTCACACTAAGCACCACCTGGATGAGCATTCTCTCCCTCCAGCCTGCCTCCAAGATGGCTGCATTGGCTTCATGGGACCAAACACTGATTGCATCTCCACTAGCCTTTTCCTTCACGAACTTGTCTCCCTTACCTGGACACCATCAGATGCAGGGATGTAACTTGCCCTTTTAAATGTGTCTGTCACATTTCTCAGGATCTCCACAGACATCAGAAGATCGCCTGCATAGAAATTTTTTCTCTGAGTTAAATCCAGTAATGTCTTGGTCACCTGGGACATTCCATCACCTGCCAGCATTCGCTGTCCCTTAGCAAGGTGCTCTTTAATCTGTGATGGTCAAAAGAACAGAGCAAACATCAGAATCTTCATTACCATTTATCTGAATAACTTCATCAGACAACTTTATTTAAAATTGCTCGGTCAACTTAAAATAGCCTTGCAATGCTTGGGAGGATTTGAAAACTGTAAATTGTGTGTATCCCATACTCAGATGGATAAACATTCAGCATGCAAGAATTAATGAGTGTATACTTTTCGTCAGGCTTGACAAACTTGCCATTTCTAGTTAGAACACACAATTCAACACATTTGGGAAAATGTGTATTAATTTAGGTTCTTAATTGGAGTAAAAATCAAAAATACTTTAGCATGTGGTAAACATGGGGACTGTTTAGTAAGGTGTGATCAGAGATGGGAGATTATAAACACTTCAAAATAGCCATTTTACTTACAAGCTGAGCTTATTAACTTTTGCCTTGCCTCTTAAAATGAACACATCTTTATAGAGCAGCAAAGAAAGTTATTAGCAGTACAATTTTACTTAAAATATCTTTAAACTTTGGAGATTTACTATGACATGATTGAAAACCAGATTGCTTTAGCTTTATTAAAAGAAAAAAAAAACAAACAGCAAAACAATGAAAACTCTCTGCTGGGTCTTCAGCAAAGAATGAACTATTAAAATGCAAAGCTTAAACTAGTTTGATGGCCAGAGAAATGTGCTGCCAATTCTTACATTTGTTTGTTGTACAATTCAAGGGAGGAAAAATATCTTAAAATGCGGAAGAATAGTAAGGTAAGAAAGGGTAAAGAAAGAGCAAGAATCCACTATACTTTTACTTGTTTACTGAAAGTTTAATCTGTACCTTTTCTTTGCTAAATTGTTATAAAATTGACTTTAAAATCATGAAATAATAACGAACAGGCCAGAGAAACATTAAAGTACATTAATCGTAACTATCAATTTCCCATCAAGAATTGTGCCAACAAATCTTTTAAAGTAGGGCAGTCAATCTGAACTAATCAAAAAAGTATACATTTTCTAAGTATTATATTTCAAAAAGTGTTGAAATCTCAGATATTTTCCTTTTCTTTTTCTGTAAAGATGTCTAAAACAATTTTGGTAAAATAAAATTTTCAGAGACATACTTTATTTCCATTGTGTTATGCTAAAAGTCATAACATATTTAGGTACTTTACTTTTCCCTATTTTCTTCTTTCATTTCCTTTCATCTCTCTTTGGTAGCTGCCATCAACCGTGGACTAAAACCCAAATGATTGACACGGCATCAGTAATCCAGCTCTTGCCTATCTCTATAGTGTCAATGCTAATTGCTTGGTAATGGAGTGGTATTCACGTATTTATTCATGAAAGAGACACAGCACTGGGCAATAAGAAGGACATGAACCCTCAAAGTAGAAGCCAGCTGGTTTCTACTTTGTACCAGGCTGTACCACCAGGCTGAACTCCAGTCCTGCTTCTAAAATACTGGTAATTATTTGTAATTTTCTATTCAGGTCATGTGTTTCATGACTTCACATTTTTGCAATAGATATCCTACTCTCTTTTCTTCCATGGTATCTTGTTTAAAAACCACTCATATTTAGTTCTTTTCTTCTAAATAACTAAACAGAGTTAATCAAAGCCTTCTCTTGTTATCTCTTATACAGACATGACTTTTATCACAGAGAATGGTAATTATTTGCTTAAATATTTTTCTGTCCCAATAGTCTTTCTGACACTTGAGGGTAGGCTCCCTGCCTTATTCACAGTCTTAGCAAACAGCATAGCAAAGTTTTGTTGCAGTGAATTCAGTTTTTATGCCCTAAGTACACCTTTGTGGTACAATACAGTGGAATGGGCTTTAGAGCCAGGGGTGCCTAGGTTTGTGTTTCAACTTTGCAGCTTATTATTACTCATGTAATTGAGTTCACTGGAGACTCAGTTTACCATGACTCCTCTAAGATTTGAAAAATGGATCTATATATTAAAAATGTTTTAAAAGTCATTTTCTTAACACAATTAAACCCACACAAGCCTAAGATAATTAGCAGAAGCTAGAGCATACAGGAAAGCATATTGCTCTCCCACGGTCTGTGTGCCCTACATGCTCTAGTTCCTGTGGACTTCTTCCCCCTTCCCCGCCATTTGCTGTGCTTTAGTCACACTTGTCTTTTTGCTCTTCCTCAATAACATTAGGTACATGCATATCTCAGGGCCCTTGTCTTGCTTTTTTTTTTTTCTTTTTTTTTTTTTTGCGGGAGTGGGGGCAGGGCGGGTGTGGGTGGTGGGGACCTTGAATAGTCTTTCCACAAGCATTCATATGCTTTTTGTCACCTTCTCAGAAAGGTCTTACCTGACTTCCTAACTAAAATGGAATCCTTGTCATTCTCAATCATCTCGTCAGACTTCATCGTGCTCAACCTTACCTGCCATTGTGCCATCTATGTCCTGGTTTATTCATTTTTTTGCCTGTGCCATTAAGATATTAATGTAAGCTTTCTGAAGGAGGAGGTTTTGTTTATTATTTTATTCCCATTATCTAGAAGTTTATTCAATATACTGAATGAATGAGTTAAAGGAATGAATGGGTTAATGAATCAACTTCCATCTATGCTTACATTGTTAGGTCATAGGATTAAGTTAGGCACACTTGAAAGACGTAACTCACTCATGGACATAGTCCATAGGAAACACTGGTAACAAATAGCATGAGACAAACACACTATGTAACTTAAAGAGGTAGTGCTGCTTCTGAGCTGAAAAAGGTCTGGTGCTCTAGCTGCACTTGTCCTTTTGCTCTTCCTCAATGACATTAGGTACAGGCATGTCTCAGGATATACATGAAGTATGAGGAAGGTTTTGAAGAGAAATGAAGCTAATAGAGTCTAACCTAAAAAAAGTCATAAAATTCAGTCCTCAGTTTTGCACTGGCAATGCAAATCACAGCTGTGATACTCAAAGCTGCAGAAGATTAAATTGTTCTCCATTAGGAATAGAATGTAGCAATGGTTGCCACGGTAAATAATTAATGTCTGACTGCCTCAAATCAGCCCTTTCTCTATTATTTTGGCAACCCATACCTGTGCCTGTGAGGGATTTAACCTGTACAGATCTAATGTATGCTTCTCCTCAAACAAAAACATCACAACATAGAATTGAATCTTGAGAAATAAAACATTTAGACATGCTTTTTTGCATTAAAAATAGTTACAAAAGGCACTGGATGGTTCAACTAATATGAAAGCCAATTTGTCACGTCTGGGTCAGCATCAAATCTGGCCCAAGTCAGTAGTAAATTAACGTCATTGCCATCTGACAGCTGCTTGGAAGGCTTATGTAGAATGAGTTGTTGTCAGTCCAGCTCTTAGCAAACAGGTGCCCAGATGACAACACCAGCTCTAACAATTGACACTGATTAGCATCCTTCCTGGCATTGTCAGTGAAAAGCACTCGGGACAAATACCTTGTAATATTTTCACACAGTGGTGAGACTATTCATTGCCTTTATACAGGGTATAAAGAATGTTTGAATAAGATATGTTTCTGTCCAGAATGTATTTAGTTGAAAGACAATTTCCTAGTTCTTGATCTTCTATCCACAACACGTACATACTGTGAAGAGCTCTCTTTTTTTTTTTTTTCCTTATGTCTACCCTTTCACCACCTATTTCCTAGAATGACATGTCCAAGTTTATCTGCTAGATTGTTTTCCATTTTTTCTTTCTGGATTATGAAGTTGAGAATCAATGGATTTGCTCATCTTACCTCCTCTCTCTTTCAAACCGTCCTTTATTTGCATTCTACTTCTCCTCCTTTGTTGTTGTCTCTATGGTTTAATTATAGGGTTATTCCTAAGATTTTAAATCCCATCCAATCCCTTCTTCAATATTTCTCTCTCTCAAAAAAAAAATGGCCTGATATCATATATCTTATTTAAATACCAACTTCTCTTATTGCTACTTCCTTTCAACCGCTGTCTTCTCCCCAGTTCTCTTCAAAATCAATATCAGAGGTACAAAATTTGGTTTGAGCCCAACAACTTTTTAAGTTGTAAATTAAAATTTCCAGTTACCTACAAAGTATGCTTTCTGGAAATCTTGCTAGTATGTCATGTTTGTGCAGCAGTTGTAATCATAAAACCTAGATTTAAATTGTGGTTCTACTACGTATTACAAAGAACCATTGGAAAAAGTATTTAAATCTCTCCTAGGATGATTTATATGTAAAAAGGAGAAAATAATCACATTGTTATTATGATGGGTTAATATGAAAATAGAGGTTAAAGGTGGACATTCAAAAACTGTTTCTTCTTCTCCTAAATTCAAGATCCAGTTTCTCTAATACTAGCTTATGCAGTGTTTCTCTGCTCCATCCTTTTCCTATAGACATGAGATGGATCCTAGTATAGGTCTTCAGTACTTAACTTCCAGAAGGTTAATTCTTTCTTCAACTGAATCTAATTGGTTATTTATTCTATTCATTAATTTCAATGACAATATTTTACTTATAGAAGTTCTGTTTAAAGTTTTTCATATTCTTTAATTATTTAACTGTGATTTCTGTTCTTTCACATCTTAATGATTTTAAACAATATATTATAGTTTTTAAAATATTTTCTATTCTTTTAAATTTGTTTTGCTAAGTCTCTTGATTCCTGCATTTGCTGATTCTTCCTCATAATGTTTTGCTTCGTGATATTTATAATTATTGTAAACTTATATTCAGTGGGATATATTTATCTTTTGGGAGCCCCAAGTGCCTGGTTTGTGAAACAGTTGTTAGAGATGCTTTTGAGTGCATTTCTCTGGGAGTGGAACCTTCAGGCAGTTCATTGGTCCTGAATCAATTTATGCAAATTTTCATGTTAATTCCATCTGTTCTTGGTTCAGACTAGGAGTTTCCATTTCTGAAAGGAAATTTCTTCTTCTCCAAGAAACTCTGCATGAATTACAAATTTCTTAGACATATTGCAGGCCTGAGAATGCATAAGGTTTTTCTACTTCATGAGGCTGGAGCAGCAATACAGTGCTGGGTCATTGATAGAGGCTTGGAAGGGCATCACTGCTTGTGTGAGAAGTGTTGTTAGCATCCTCACGAAGGCTTTAGGACCTCAGCTCCTAGCACCCAGGGCTTATGTATGATCTAACATTCCAATAGCTTTTTCCTATAGTTCTGGCTTTGATATCCTCCTGCGTTAATTTCCAATACCACAGGATTCCTAGGTCTTTCTTTTGAGAGAAGTTATAAGTCAATATTTGAAAATATATACTTCCTATAGTTTATGCAGAAGTCATTATGATCTATAATGGTCAGCTTGGTTCACCCCACTACTTTATTATGACTACTACAGGTACCCTAGTAACAATCTGTTTAAACTTCTCACCATTTCTCCCTGCAATAATCATGGATTCTGTCTTTGCTCCCTGACTCATGCTATTATATTACTTTAAATGCTCTCCCAAAATCCGCTCCTTAAATTGTTCTCTCTCTTTTCTCCTTCACGAATTCTTTTTGGATAACTGCAATCATGATATGATCTCTATTTTCAGGCTCACAGAAGTAATCTTGCATATCTTATATCACTATAGTGTTTGTCCTGTTATCTTATCCATTCCACGAGAACATAAACTCCTAAAGAGCCTGTAGTTTCTTCTTCATCTTTGTTTCCCCTATAATCTCTAAAATACTATGTGGCACACAAAAGTACCTGTTCAAAGGGCTTGCTGAATTGAACTAAAACTACAGGAGGATTTTATTTTACTTTCAGCAACTGTAATCCACAAATGTTGGCAAGGTAAAAGCAGTAGTCCATAATTATTCAAAACAAAGAAATATGTAATAATTGGAGAACTTTTACATTTCCTGACAGAATTGTCTTGTAAACTATATCCAATTAATATAAGTAGCCAAATGAATTCAGAAACTTTAGAAATCTACAGTTATATACTTGGTACCTTTAGAAAATAATAACAACAATAATATATCATTCTGACTATATAGCGAGCATGGGATTACATGTTTTAAAGGGGTACCTCACTTGAGCTTTAAAACAATCCTTGGAGGTGCCATAATGATTCGCATTTACAGATGAAGGAGTGGAGACTTAGTAAGGTTAACTGCATTCTCCAGGATTGCATAGCTCCTAAGTAGTGACTATGGAGATTTGAGCCCAGGCAGTCTGATCCGTAGTCCATGTGCTTAGCTAATACTATATGCTTCACTCAGGTTTTATATGGTGCTTTCATTAGAAATTGTCAAAATGCTTATTTTGACAATATTTAAGTGTGTTCATATGTTTAATATTTTCAGAATATTTAAAAATCATTATCAACCACGTTTGTGTTAAGGAGAAATTCAATATTTTTCGTATGAAGAAACAAAAGACATGAAGCAACTCACTGGACTCCTGAGGTATTGAAAATTATTTGAGTAGTAGTTGTTATTTTGGAATATAATGTGTAAGCATTTCTAAAGCCATTTACCAGTGCCTATAGAAGATTTTGTAGGTAGATTTATTCAAGTAGATGTTGAATAAAAACCTAAGGATATCTTAAAGACTCCATTTCCTTTGGGTAGTGTGTTTTGATTATTGTGATTAAATCATGGAAATAATTCAGAAAGGTTTTTTTTTAATTTTCATATTTCCTTTTAAAATTATAATTACCAGCAATTATGCTTGCTCACTTTGCAACACTGTGAGCATTATTGCTCCAAAGAACAAGCCTTGAAAGTTTCTGTGTCATTCATATTTACTACTATTGAGAAGATCAACAGTGAAGGGGGAAAAATGAGTCTAAAAATAGTTGCTCTTCAGAGTTCTAGACTAAAGCCTCCTTGTTCTTTATATAGAAAGATGTGGAGAGGGTCACGGTTTAAAGAGTAGGTGTGTTTCTGAAATAACCTTATTCTTTTCTTTTCAAGCCTCCCACTGCCAGCCACAGTTGCCGCTATTGTGTGAATCTTAAAAAAAGGTTGATCATAGTTGCTCTGTGCAAATGACACATTTCAAACGTCATATATTTATATATTATTTTCAGCATCAACTCCTACAGTCCATCTGTAAGGTGTATTAAAGGCTTTCACAGTTCTAAGTGGCTCCAATTAAAAGATAATTATACATAGAGCTTTTTCATAAAGCAACAATCTAACTATACATCTTTTAATTTTGTTCGTAATTTGTCATTTCCTAAGACTAAAGTCACTCATTGGAAAATGATATTTGATTATTTACAAATCTACCTGAAGTCTCCATGAAATATAGAGATTATTCTAGATGAAAAAGAAGATATACCCTTAGTTCTGGTAAATGAATATTTCTTAAGTTTCCCTATGTTTGATATGAAGAGTTTGTGTTCATCTCAGGGTTGCCCTCAAGTGAAAAGATCAAGTCTGAAAATAAAATCATTGTCTGGAGACAATATGATAGGGCAGATTTGGTCCAGAATTTCATTGCATAAATCATGTATGTATCACACAGAACTCAGAATTGTGGGTTGAACAGCATTTGGCCAAAAGTGCTTTGGATATCCCAGTTTCTTGTCTGAGGAATCTCTGAAGTAAGAGATTGGACGGCATGGATTTGAGAACTGTAAATCATTGTTATGGGAATAAATTGAGCCATGGAGAAAACTGAGTCTGGTATTTACTGTGCATATTTTCCTGTAAAACCTGAAGTTTCCAAAATAAGAATGAGAGCATAGTAAATTTGCCTACCCAATATAAACAATGGATAGCTTTAATTTCAGAGTTTTTGGCTAGAATTTGACAAAACTGCATTCCTGAGCAAAGGACATATGCAGGTGAGACTTGCTGTCTAAACATCAAACAAATCTAGATGTTCTCATAAATATTTTGAGCCAGCAGCTGGAACTAGAGCATGCTCTATGAGCTTAAAACAGTATAGTGGCCACAGACTGGCGCCCAAGCTTTTAGGAACCTTCCCCAATCTGAAGCAGAGCACTAAGTAACATGATGTTTCTCTATGGGTTTCTCAATTCTATTTCCATTACTTGACTCTTCTGGTTCTAGGGATTGTATATCAGTCAGAACAGCATAGATTATGCTGTGCTAACTACTTCAAAATCTCAGTACCTGAAAGCAACAAACAAATATTTATCACACTGCATATGCAACCCACATCATCAGGGAGGCTCTGTTTATTATAGTCCTTCAAGGGCTTGAGATGATGGAGGATAAAAGACCTTGCAATGGCAATGAATGACACTCTCAGGCCTGAAATGGCAATGGTCACCTCCATGCACAACCAATTGACCAGAACTAGCCACACAGGTACCTAACATCAAGGGGGTGAGGAAGTACAATCCTCCCATATGCCCAGAAAAGGAAAATCAGGTATCATCTAATATGATATGTTTTGTGATGGTATGATGCTAACTAATTGTCATTTTACTTCTTTGCCTCTCTCTAGTGCCAATGGATTCATTCATCAAAATATCAACGCTGGATAAAACCTACCACAGTGCTTCTCAAACTTTAATGTGCAGTGAATTACAAAGAGCACTTTTCAAAGTTGCTGATTCTGATAAAGTAGGTCTGGGGCAGAGTCTGAGATGCTACATTTCTAACAAGCTCTCAGGTGCTGCTGATACCTCTGGTCCTCAGAAAACATTCTGAATAGCAAGGCTTTAACAAATTCCTTCCCTGCACCTGCATACAAGTAGCTCAACTTTGTTGCAGAAAAATCATAACCAAACTGACAGCTATACTCTAAATTCTGTATTTCAGACTTCAGGTTGTATGCAATGCAGCCTGCTAATCCTATTATATTTCTCTAATGGGCTTATTTTCAACCTTCTGGAAATTACTGTTTTATATCTTTTCATCTCTCTTGAAAAGACACATATTTCCTCCTAAATCCTCACTCTTAGCTAATGATCCTGCCTTATACTAAATGGAGAAAAAAGAATCCATCAGATGAAAACCCCATAATCTCTCCCACACAAAACCCACTAAGCTCTTTTCACTGTATTCATCTTTCCCATCTGCTTTCCTCTGGTTATAATGGAGAAAGTATCTTTTCTCCTACCAAAATCAGTTTTTTGACATTTGCTATGGCTAACATTTCTTTTGCCTTGTTGGGTTTTCTTGAATTTTCATGTTTCTCTTCTAAATTTTACTGGATAATTTCTTTTAACATATAAAAATGTTATAATATTTCTCATTTAAAACAAAACAAAATAATACAAAACCCTTTTTTGGCCTTACATATCCTCCTAACTACTACCCTATTCTTCTGCTCTCATTCATTATCAAAATTTAGAAAGGGATGAATACACAACCTTTTTTACTTCCTAATCTCCTGTTCTTTGTGTTGATGACTTCCAAAATTATTTCCTGTCCAGAAATTAGAATCTGAGTTTCCGACTCCCATATCCAATTACATTCTCCAGATTTAATAGAAACAACCTTTGACAACCCCCAACCTGATGTGTCCCAAATTATTTCTCGTGGTCCTGCCTTCCCTGCCTCAGAAAAATGACATTATAACCAGCCAAATGTGATTACTAACCTTAATAAAAGACACCATCATCTCTTGTCTGGATTACTGCAGCAGGTTTCAAAGCTTCCAGTCCTGCCACCCTATGGTCTATCCTCCATAGAAACCTCATATGACCCTCTTTAATTAGATTTCATCAAACCATCCCTCTTCTCAATGCATTGCCATTGCACTTATTATTAAATCCAAACTCCTAGCAAAGGCCTTAAGGCACAGCTCTCCAGTCTCATCTCATGATACTCTCTTCCTGCTTACTAGCTCTGGCCAGTAGATCTTTTTGCTTTCTTAAAGACCTCAAGGTATTTCCGTGTGTCATTTTCACTACATGGAATGTGCTATCATTTCCTGACATAGTCATTCTCTCCACCCTTTACATGTTCATCTCATGCATTCATCTCATCTTTCAGGTCACAGTATTAAATGTTATTTCTAAGAAGAAATAGAGAGACCTCATTGTTTGTTTGTTTGTTTGTTTGTTTTTTATCTCAAGTCGTTTCCAAACATTATTCTGTATGTTGGCACCCTGCTAATTTCCTTTAACATATAAAAATTTGAAGTTATTTTTAATCTCATCTCCTGTCTATTTATATTTATATTGAATTTATTGTGTATTACATTCAAGTTGCTTCCCCAGGTCCTTGAGCTCTACTTGGAACATAGTTAAAGGTCAATGATTATTTTTATAATGAATTAATGGGTAGATGAATGGATAAATGATTGAATAACGCAGTATAGTTTCTTTTGTAATTTTTTTCCCATTGGTATTAGTCTGAATATACTTCTCTATATAATTATATTTGATTACCATTATACTATACAATTATAAATACTATATATATACAATATACTATACAATTATATTCCATCCTATAAATAAGTTTCACTTCAAAAAGTTTCAGACAAGATCGGGCCCACTCAGTGTTGTATGGCCATACACACTTCAAAAAGTTTCAATGCCTAAAACTGACTCTAACATTTATCCTCCAAGTCACACTAAAAGCATACTTTGGGAGAAGCTTAACACTCTCCTTGGCTTTTGTTGATATAATCAGTAATAAGTTATAAGGTTAAAAATAGAAAAAATAGTATATCTAGATATACTAAAAAATAGCATATCTATTAGAGATACTTCATATATATACATATATGAAATATACATATATATGTATATAATATGTATATATGTGTATACATATTTCATATTATATATGTATATATGAAATATATATGTATATATTCATATACATATTCCTAATATGTATATTAGACATATCTAATATTCTATTAGAGATGTCTCATATATATACATATATACATGAAATATCTCTAACAGATATACTATTTTTTCTATTCTTAACCTTATAATTTATTACTGATTATATTAACAAAAGCCAAGGAGAGTTTGTATATGTATATGTTTGCATATGTATGTATATGTATAGGAGATATATATATATATCTCATAGGCTTCCTTAAAATTTCAAAGGGAACACAATCATGTGTGACTAAAGATTATTTTTCTTTTTTATAATACAATTTAAATCTACCGGTTTGGGATAATGTCTCACTTATGTAAGACCAGTGATTTTTGTCATCAACTAGAAAAGCTCACATAAATTACAAAAATGACACTTTCAAGGACATCAGAGAGCTATGTAAGTAGTGAGAATGAGATGAACCAAATTGCCAGAAAGTAGAGATCTTTTCTGAGGTGAGCCAAATATTTCACTCATTTTTTTTTCTCTTGTGAAAATTTGTCAATTCTGGGTAAGAACTGAGGGTCGAGCATGGGTCAGGCAGATTACCTCTGGGGTAGAAAGAGAAATTAATGTAATTTGGTTGGCCAGAGATGGAAAAGTACAGTGAAAATTTCAGGGGCCCTAAAAATCCTGCTCAGATTTTTTTTTTTTTTCTCATGAGACATTTGCTGAGCTTTTGACCTGTGTAAAAAGCTGAGAAGATAGGATGAAAAATTATTAAATGCAGAACTCCAATTTTCCCTTTCCTTTAAGAGCTTTGGGAACTGAGGGAAGAGTCCAGTGTTAAGCACCCAGTTGGCCTCACCCTCAAGACAGCTGACAGATTTGAAGTTGCTTGGGCAGAAAGCTAGAACATGGAAGTAGCAACTTCTGAAGGCTGAGCTGAATCTCCCTCGGTCTCTCAGAGCTGATGGGATGGGCACATGTAGGCTCTAGAAACATCATGGAGAAAGGTAGCCTAAGTAGATGGAGTCTATTAAAAGTGCAAAATAGCCCTGACCCAGATCAATTTCTGATTGAATTAAAGTATCAACTCCTCACTGTATTTGAATAGCTAAGGAAAGGAAGGATATTTTCTGGGATACATTAGCCAGTATGATTTGAAGATCATATTTTTATTTTATGCAATGTCTGACATTCAATAAAATATTACTGGATATGAAAAGTGGCCAGGAGATATGACAGACAAAAAGCAAAGCAAAGTAGACTCACAGATTATGCAGATGTTACAGTTATAAATGTACTTTGGGAGGCTGAGGCGGGCGGATCATGAGGTCAGGAGTTCCAGACCAGCCTGGCTAACATGACGAAACCCCATTTCTACTTAAAGTACAAAAATTAGCTGGACGTGGTGGTGGGTGCCTGTAATCCCAGCTACTCAGGAGGCTGAGGCAGGAGAATCGCTTGAACCCAGGAGGCAGAGGTTGCAGTGAGCCGAGATCACACCATTGCGCTCCAGCCTGGGCAACACAGCGAGACTCTGTCTAAAATAAATAAATAAATAAATAAATTACAAAATAGACATTGTCCATTCTTTGGAGAGCCCCAAAAGTGTTCCGATGTTAAAAACAGAAACAAAGTATATTCTAGACTAGGAGTCTGTAAACTATAGCCTGCAGGCCAAATCCAACCCATTGCCTGTTTTTGTATAAAGTTTTTCTGAAACACAGCCATGCCCATTTGTTTATTTATTGTCTGTAGCTGTGCTCTTGTACTACAAAACAGAGTTGAATAGTTGCAACAGAAGTCATATGGCATGTAAAGTCTAAAATATTGACTATCTTCTTCTTATAGAAACAGTTCACCAGCCCTGTTCCAGACTTATAATACAATACATAAAGTTACTACAATTGAAAGCTTTCTTACAGGCATAATGGAAAACTCATTAGGAATCTGTGAAATATATTGTCAACTCTGACATATGAATTGCTTAGAAAAGAAAGATTTAAATAACACCTCCCTTCCAAGTTTGTTTGTTTCCCATCAGCGTCAATAAATGTGAGCTATTATTATTTGCTGAAAACACAGTGAACACATAATTTTATTCAGGACCACATGTTAAAAACTCCATAACTGTGGAGCTGAACTCAGATCTCAAAACTCTAACAGATGGTTCTGAATAAAATAAAGAGGCTTCTGCCCATTTTAGAGAAAGCAATGTCCTTTAATTTTCCTTGTTATTGTTGGGTTCTGCAATGATTATTTGAATTCCTAAATGAGTACTCACAACATTTTGGAGTGTGGCGACAAGAATTAAAAGGCAGTCAAATGCTATGTCTTGAGTACTAAGAACAAAGTTGTCCACATGATTTCATGAGAGGACTATGTAGTTAGAAATACATGTATATGGATGCAAAATCAATGTAATAATTAGTAATAATAATAACTCACGGTTACCGAATGTGTACTACGGTCTGGTAAAAATCCTGTTCAATTTATCTGGAGTGACTTCCTTATTGATTCAGGGTTAAGAACTTCCACGTGATTATAATGTTGTCAGGATTAAGAACTACTGATTTAGGTGCTCCCGGCTTTCCATTACTTGCCACGTTCCAGCCTTATTTTATTACATAGAACTGGCAGAACAGGTAACTCCTGTCTTGCAGACTTACTCACCCTCACCTAATTGGTGAATACTTGAAAATTAAAACCATCTGCTAGTTCCTATGACCAGCTGAACCACGGCATTCATTTATTGGTTTCTTAATTGCTCATTAAAGAAACAGACTAGCATACTTTTTAGCTCAATACATATTTGTTGTAAACAAGACCTATGATGGTATTGTTTTGTTTTCTTCCCCCAAATAAGCTGCAGTAATAAAATGTGTTATCGTCTTTTAGGCAATGTGCTGAGCATTTGTGCAATGAGATGGTGACCAAAAAAGTGTGATATGTGAGGAGTTTTGTTGCATTAACTTGAGAGAAACTAGGGAGAAAAAAGGAAAGCAAATATTCTCCTTTCTGTCTCTTTCTCTCTGTCTCAGTTTCTTTATCTCTCTTGGTCTCTCTGTCTCTCTGTAGCTCCAGCTCTCTGTTCTAATAAACTACCCATAAGAGTAGAGGAAAATAGGAGGAACAAAGCCCTTAAACAGGATTCAAGCTCTTTAATATCTGTAAAATATGTTAGGTAAAGATGACTAAATAATCACGCCAACATTTGTATTTGTTTGTTTAATGAAGATTTGAATCATAGAAACAGAGTTTTAAGGAACAATAACCTAACACGGGACATTTATACCTAACTCTTCATATTTCCCTATGGTAGAGCTTCCATTAGAGTAGTATCTTTAGCCTTTCTCCATCTTCATCACTCACTCATCTCCAGGGAAGGAGGAGTGATATACCTGTCCAATACATTTAGGAGAAAGCATCAATATGCTTGGACCACCCCCCTTTGCTTTAGATTTGTCTGCCTACGGGGGCATACATTCTGCCAGTTACACACAGCTTGTCTCCCCAGGTGTCTGTTTGTACGTATGTAAAAGAGAGGAAGAGGAGGAAGAGGAAAAAAGAGAGAGAGAAAGAGAATGTTGCCTGTGATTTTTCGCATACACCAAAGACAAAATAAGTCTATTTGTTCAAGTGTAGGCTGGCCCACTGGACCACAATATTTAGCCATGTTCTCCAAATAGCTTTATAAGTAATAAGAAATGATATTGTTAACTTATTTGACTCCTGTGCCTATTTTTCAAGAGTTCTGTAATTATGTTAGCTTTGTCTGGTATACAATTCAAAACATACTCCACAGTATGAAATGAAACATTAACATATTAAAAATTTAAAATTTCCAAGAATCTCATAACATTTGGCACTTTGTTCTTATATTCTCAAATTTATTTAATTGGGTATGTGTATTTGTGTCTTGTCTTTCAAAAAACAAAAACATTGGTATGATAGTGTTTAACTTTGTATCTTATAAGGCTTCCAAATAAACTTTATAAGTATTAACATATTGACATCATTATGCAATGGCTGAATAATTTAATAAAGTGATTTCACCAATCACTACACATTTCTAGATATTTGGGGCTAGAAAATTGGACATGAAGGCTAATACTCGTTATTTTCATGTGGTTAATATGCATAAACATTAAGTCTGGTGTATCACCTTCTCAGAACTCTCCACCTACCATTATCCTTCTACTGATAAGAAAAGTAGCAAAGTCATACTTCACTCAAAAATCTATGAAATATTTATTAATAGTATACGCTTAGTATTGTGTTAGGAACTATAGCAATGGAGATTTGCAAAAAAGAAAAAAAGGTTCTTGACCTCAAATAACTCAAACCAAATGTCCAACATGACAGATTAGTGATTTTATATCTTAAACTTATTAATGGCCCTTTTGTTTACCTCAACTGGTTTATAATTGAGAGTTCACAGAACATACACAACTAATGTTTATTAATGATAAAATTTCATTTCAAATTTAGGTGATTGCTATATATTTATAAAGTAGGTATACACATATATTGTAATCTATGTTTCAAATAGTTGGAAAACATAGATCTACGTATTTTAAATATTTTCTACAGTAGATTATAATTAATTATTATTGAATGAACTTTTTGAATATAGAGGGGTAAGAAAATGAAATCTCTTAAGGATTAAATGTTGAAATGATAAACTACTAAAAGAGAAAAAAGCATAGTCTCCAAACTAACTTAAGAATTTGAGGAAGTCTCAAATGTTCTATATCACAAATACTATCTAGTTTTGCTACTTAGACAAAGCATGACTTAGCAAAACCTCAGAATGAGTAAGACTATGCAGAAACGTTGATCTCATTTCTGTTTCCAATTGAGTATGCAGAGTATGGATGATGAGGCTGATGTGTGACATAAGCATTATTTAAAGCATAAATTCATTCATCCTATACTTTACTGAACATGTAAAAAGATCATGTTCTTTTCTTGTGTATGCATACATACACAAGCCCTAGATTTGTGCACGTATGCATGTATAAATGTGTGTGTATATTTCATACATGTATTTGAGCATAATTCATATGCCAAAATATATGCAACATCTATCTTGTCTCTATCTATCTATGTAACTATCAACTACCTATCTATCTACTTACTATCCAACCATCTGTCTATATCTAATTTATCTATACTTTTCTATAAGTACAGCTCAAATTAACAATATGTTGAGTTCTAAAATTGTATTCTTATTGAAACAATTCTTTAAACTCAAAATCAATTTTCTGTACCCAGAAATATTAATGCCCATTGTTACACAACTCTTTCACAATGGTATGATTATTTCATATATCTCATTTGTTCCATTCCAAAACTTCCACAGGTGCTAAGATGATGGAACCAATTCCATTTTGTAAATAGCAAGATAAGACTTGAGTGTGATCATGTGACTTTTCCTAAAAACATGTAAGCAGAAAATACTGCTCCCAGCAATAGAGTGTAGGACAGATGATTTCATATCAAAAGTCAAAAAGATTAAATGGCCTAAAGAAAAGAGATTAGGTTTTGGAACAATTGTGCCTAGGGCATACTTTTCACTCTTTACCTCACTGAAGTGGACTGCTCCCCTACAGATATTCAGTTTCTTTTTATGTAAACTGCAGCATGGACACCCATCTTGCAGATTCTTGTGAGGACTGGGATTCATTTATGAAAGTTTCCAGCCAAGTACCTGGCACTATGTAGGAGCCGAATAAACAGAGGCAGCTTTTCACTATACAAGATCATGCACCTGATAATTGCAACCAAGTCAACAAGGGCATATTCATATCTGCTGTCAATTATTGACTGAATAATTTCAAAAGGATTCACACTTTGAGAGTTCATTTCTTCTATTTCACTGAGTGTATCTATCTCATCCATCATCAGATGGCCTGCACTCAAGAATGAAACCTCATTTAAATATTCCAGTACAAAACAGTACATTTGGAAAGTGAAAATTTTCTGCAACAAAAGTGATACTATTCATTCTTAGCAAATTTGTAAAGATTGCTCTATTATTTACTTAATCCATGCAATTATTCCCATTCATCACCATGACTAAATAAGAACTGAATATGGATATAATTAAAGTAAACAAAGTCTAGTGACTAAAATTAGAAAAAAAAATCCATTAAAATTTAATCTATATGTTTTTACTTATACCTAACTTTGAAACATAATGGTCTGAGTTATTGACAGTTATTAATAAAAGAAGCTTTATATTTCATATTCTTAAATTTTATATTATGAAGCTAAGCTATATATTATATTCTCCCACATATATATTTTGTCTCTAAATCTCCTAAATATAAACAAAATGACTATAAAAACACGTGTGTATATTCATATCTGCATATTATAATATAACAACTTTATTTATATTTATATTTTTACATTTATATCAATATAATGCATATTATATGATATATAAATATAAAACTGTATATGATAAACATATAAAAATAGTTATGTATTTTTCTATATTATAAATATATATATAAATTAGCCAAGTAATCATCAATTACTGCTATACACATATCTGTAGCAATGGCCCTTGAACAACACAGGTTTGAACTGTGCAGTCCACTTATGTGCAGATTTTGTACTGCTTGTGCCACTCCTGAGCCTACAAGACCAACCCCTCCTCTTTCTCCTACTCAGCCTAAAGATAACGAGGATGAAGACTTTTATGATAATCTACTTCCACTATTCAAGCAAATATAAATTATCTTTATGATTTTCTTAATAACATTTTCTTTTCTCTAGCTTACTTTATTGTAAAAATACGGTACAAAATATATGTAACATATGAAATATGTGTTAATAAACTGTTTTTGTTATCAGTGAGCCTTCCTTACTGGTCAAGAACAGACTATTAGTAAATTTGAAGGGAGTCAAAAGTTACATACAGATTTTCGACTGCCCTGGGGATTGGCGCCCCTAACTGCCACATTATTTAAGGGTCAACTGTATATAGATATACATAAGTATATATAATGACAGAAATAATGCTCTAGAGAGTTAAATAATGATAAATTTAACTCCAAGTTTCGTAAGTAAACATGCTGTGCAGAATTTGACTTTCAGATTTTAAAATATGCATTTCTTTGGTTTTCTGATAATGAAACAAATACTAATTCTATTAGTTGATAGGGGTTGTTACTGTATAAGCTATTTCTTCATCCACAAGAATACTCTTTAGGATTCTTAAAAAAGTTATGTATATTTTTGAGTGACAGTAAGAATCGTAAAAGAAAACATAAGCACAACAAAACATAAAGGCATTTAAGTAAACATCACTCCTGCCAAGATTCAGCTTCCCAGTTGGCTCATGTTCATATTTTGTTCTACACCCCACAGTGTTTATTCATGTATGGAGACCCTCTTGCCTGTCAGTATGAAATGACAACAGTCTGCAGTAATGACAATGACTTGTACTTGTAAAATACCAGGCAAAATGTAACTGTGCTCAAAATATTCATGCATTATACTCTGTGAATAAGTCAATGATATCTGGGAAAAGAAGAGCTATTTTCGGAAAATTTGGCCCATGTAATCTTTTGGGAGTAATTAAGTTTCTCTGGTGCAATAACACTGTCATTTATTTTAATGTCTTAATCTCAAACTGCAGTGAACAATTTGATAGCTAAGTGACACAGCTTTACCATTGTCCAACTACTGAAAATTTAAATAATTTAATTTTAAAATGTGTGATATTTTAAAATCAGTATTTAACGCAGACTTAAGCCAATCACAATGCATATGTTTAATTTTTATAGGTAAAACTGAATAACAGATTTTGCTCAGGCCTTTCCCCCATTAGACAAGGGATTCTTTCACTTAAATAGCAGGATCCATAAAACCCACATCCTAGGAACAAAGCAATTTAGCACCGACTTATAAAATTAGCTTTCTATCACATGGCTTTCTCCTTCAGGCATTTCTTTCTTAGAGATGTTACTGATTTGATTGTACAGCAGAAGGTTAAATTCTCACACCATGATCATTAGCAAAAAATAAACAGAGCAAGTACTAAAGCTGGCTTTGCACCTACTGAATGCTGCAAGTGTCTGTACTCATTTGATATGCATCTTGCAAAGCTCGGCTGTTCCCAGAAGGCCACTCCATGAAGACTGAGAGAGCAGCGTCTGCTAGTGGTGCCTGTGTGTCACAAAGAACAGAGAGAAGCTTTATAATAGGGATGCTTGAAGGCATCACACATAGTTGGGAATCAGGCTAAAAATTAAGTTTGTACTTTTTTTCTTTAAAAAACATGCACATGAAATTGATATTTTGATTATTTCTTATAATGCATATTAGTCACACTGAGAAACAATTACACTAGCAATATTTTCTACATCTTTTCATTGGTTTCATTTATGAAGCACTTCACCAAAATTGTTTCATTATTTGCTTATCGGACAGACTTATTTATGGATATAAGACAAAAACATGACTTCATAAACCAACACCGCACGCTGTTCTTGGACAAGGATTATCATTAGGGTCAGGGTGGATCATCCTACTGTACCTGTGGCATTCAGGGGACATTGATTGAATGCCAAGTCGCCTGCTGGAGTCCTTTTCCATACCATCGACATCAGATAATCCTCAGGGCATATTTCATAAGGTGCTGCAATTTTAAACAAAGGGACTTGAATGGCAGTAGTGTTTTAAAAATTTTGGCAATAAACAATTTTCAAAGGCACCTCTCTAACTGCAGAGCTCCTTAGTTTTCCTTTTTTTTCTTTTTCTTTTTTAAGAGATGGGGTCTCACTCTGTTGCCCAGGATGGAGTGCACTGGCATGATCCTAGCTCACTGTGCAGCCTCAAACTACTGGGCTCAAGCCATCCTCCCTCCTGAGCCTCTTGAATAACTAGGACTACAGGCATGTGTTGTCACATCTGGCAGATTTTTTCTTTTAATTCTATGTAGAGACAGGGTCTCCTTATGCTGCCAGGCTCATCTTGAGCTTCTCCCAAAGCGCTCGGATTATAGAAGTGAGCCACTATGCACGGCCTCTTTCATTTTCTTTAATGTATGTTGTTTACTGAAATGTTAGTGGCATAAACATAGACAAAACCCATCAGATTTCCTTTTGTATCTACAAAATATTTACAGAATTGTAATTTCTTTTTAAACTGCTTACTGTGTAGACTATTTATAGAGGTCATTTGGATTTGCCTACAAGTTGAACATATTCAGGCATATCAATAAAAATATTTATAATATTTTAGGATGCTACACAAAAAAGTGACTTCCAACACATCAAAAGGCACATTAAAATTATTAACTATTAAATGTCAAAATAAATAAGCATAAAGAGTAAAATATATAACTTTTACTTCTTCAACTAAAAGCAATGATAGCAGTAAAATATACCAATTTGATCTTTTGTCATATTATATTCAAAATCTCAATTTAATAATTGAGCAAGAAAATTAAAATAACATCAAAATAACAAATGTACAACTGAAATATAATGAAATGTAAAATAGTAGTGAAAGAATGAGGTCTATCTATATTGTGTTAAAAGTGACATCTTGTTCCCATATGAAAGAATATTAGTCCCTTCTCTAGACACAAACAATGTTGTGCTTTTCATACAACATTGCCACTTACACGTTCCTATGTCAGTCTTCACTATTTGCTAGGGACCTCGTTTAGGTCTACTCTCCTCTGGATCACTTGTACCTAACGGTGTGTTTGCCGCATGAAGTTGCTCAAAATTGAATAAATAAATAAATGAATATATGCTTTATAAATACCTTGATAAATCAGTGAGGATCTTAAAATACTAAATACATAAATAAATACAGGAGTGTGATTTCCTGGGAGAAACATCTTCTTTGCCGAATAATATAATATTTAATCCATGATAATCATCGTTCTACCAATACCAATTCCACTCCAGAATTTACGAACTCATTAAATTACCTTATAGTTACGAGTAGAGGAAGGATGCAAGTTGATGAATTAAATCTTGAAATAATATTTAAAAAAAAAATTACCCAAGATAAGATGAATGGTTTGAACCCATGGGGATTACAAACCTGAGCGTGTCACTGAAGATCACCTATTCCATCTCCTTCCTTTTTACAGATGAAGGCACCAAGCCCCATAAAGAGGCAGCTTGTCTAAGGTGACAGAGCTGGTGGAGGTGTCAGCAGGACTGGATCCTAGAATCCACCCTCCTCAGTCATCTTCTTTTTTTGTTTCCCACATATCCTCTTCACGACCTTGAATTATCTAAGATAGTCCTCTTCCTCTGAGTACATATAAATATATACTCATTTATTTATTCTAGGTTCCCATTAAAACACATAGGCCATGTTTTCAATTTGTGTCTTCTTTGCTTGGTGGAGGGTTTAGCAGTCAATTCAACCTTCAGCAGCCCCATTTTCATTAGCTGTCTCCTCCTAACCTTACCAATGATCTGCCAACAAACCTCATCTTAGTCTCACACAGTCTGGGCCTTGTCTGTACCACTATATTTTGACTTTTCTCACCTTCGTGGAAATACTTTCTTCAGCATCTTAAGCCTTTCTCCAACACTCCTCCACCAATCCCTCAGAGCATTCTTTCTTTGTCTCCTTCTCTGTGTACTTCTCAGAGTCATTCATAACTTACTTTTTCCTTATGTTAAATGTTTTTCTTGGATAATTTAAAACATATTAATAATAGTAATATAATCAAATTAGTATTCATTGAGCCCTTTTGGAAAGCTTTACATGCATGGACACATTTGCTCTCTCCCAACTACATACGAGTTAGCACCTATGAGTTAGAGGTGACTCTTATCCTTCTTTATCACGTGGGGAAACAGAAGCACGGAGAAGCAAATGAACTATTTTTCTTCCTCAAATTCCAAACTTTATTACATATTGAATCCAGAGGAGAAACTGAGTGCAGGAGGGGGAGGTTGGATGGGGAAGAGTCATTTTGCCAGGTGCTCCAAACCTTCCCCACTGGCGAGCCTAGCCATGCCCTCCTGGCTCCATCAAAGCACCTGGGCTGTTAAATAGGGTAGGAGAGCTGTGCTGAGGTTGGCAAGGCCCTTTCCTAGGACACAAGAACTGGATTTGTCACAGTTTAGCTTGAGAATGGTGGTGATGAATAGGAAAGGACTCATCATAAATCAAAAATAGAAAATAATAAAATAAAACTAATCACAAAAAAATCTACAACTCAAGTGAGGGTAAGGGCAGCCTCTAGTTAGGACTAACTGCCTCAATATCTTGGGAATAGAAACAACAGGAAAATAAATTAAGAGATACAGCAGCCACCAGTAGCTAAGCACCAGTAACCACCCATTATTCCCACACTGGTCCCGAAGGTTAGCAAGCCAGAGCTACTTCACTGCCTGTTGCATCTGTGCCCCACCCTTTGGAGAGCACATGCTACTGTCCCTGCTGCCCCATCCCGCCTCCCACCAGCAGGCCACGGAGGTCCTTGGAAGTGTCTCCTAAGGAGAGCAGCAGCAATGTCAGGAAGCAAAGGCAAGGTCCAGAGACCAGACAGTGGTGAGGGAAGGTACTGCTATGAAATTCATGGTGCCCAGATTAATGCCAATGAAGGGGAATCAGTGGAAAAGAAGAAAAGTTAGTAAATGTTGGAGACTCAATAAGTACGTAATCAATTGGTTTCTGATCCCACACTTTGCTTGTTATATGGCAGTCATGCCTGGACACATGCCCTCTACTTCCACTATGTATTAGGAACATATACAGTCATCCCTGTCAACTATGGGGGATTTGTTCCAAGATCTCCTGCAGATACCAACATTCACTGATGCTCAACTCCCTGATATAAAATGGTATAGTATTTGCATGTAACCTATGCTGTTCCTCCTGTATACAGTTAATCCTTGAACAACACAGGTTTGAGCTGCATGGGTCCACCTATATGTGGATTTTTTTTTCAACTAAACACTTAGTAAAAATACAATATTGGCAGGATGTGAGACCTGCATCAAAGAAGGGCAGACTTTTCCAACACACAGGTTCTGCAGGGTGATCTGCAAGACTTGAGTAGACAGGATTTTAGTAGACACAGGGTCCTGGAACCAAAGTATGACTGTACCGTAAGATATCTCTATACTATTTATAATACTTAATCCAATGTAAATGCTGTATAAATAGTTGCTATCATGTATTGCTTAGGAAATAACAAGAAAAAATTTGTACATGTTCAATATAGACATCATTTTCTTTCTGAATATTTTTGATTTGTGGTTGGTTCAATCCACAGAGATGAAACCCATGAATACTGACAGCCAACTATTTGTATTTCTTTGGTTCAGATATCTTTCTTGGGTTTTGGCTGGCATAGTCAGTTTTTGAGAGGCATTTTTTACTTGGCTATTCCAAAGAAATCTCAAGTAAAGCTGCTAACACTTCAATTCCCAACATTATTCTCCACAATGCTGTTTGTTTCCTCTCCTTGCATTTCCTAACACTGCTAATGGTACTACAATCTTGTCCCCATACCTAAAACCATCAGATCCATCTTCTAGTCATCCTTATCTTACTTTTAACCTTCCCTGATTTTACCTCCACCACTCGCCTAGGCATTCATTCTGTCCTGGTTAAATTAGGGGAACAACCTCATTGGTTATTTCATGCACTTACCTGATATATGCTGGGCCCATGTGCTAGCACCTGTGCTAGCACTAACCTGTGCTAGGCTACATTTTTACCTAATAAGTGCTGTTAATGTAACATATGCTAGGCCCTGCTTTAGAAAGAACCAATGGTGCATAAGAAAAGCAGTCTGGGCTGGGCACAGTGGCTCATGCCTATAATCCCAGCAGTTTGGGAGGCTGAGGTGGGCAGATCACGAGGTCAGGAGTTCAAGACCAGCCTGGTGAAACCCCGTCTCTACTAAAACTACAACAATTAGCTGGGTGTGGTGGCATACACCTGTAGTCCCAGCAACTCTGGAGGCTGAGGCAGAAGAATCGCTTGAACCCAGGAAGCAGGGTTTGCAGTGAGCCAAGATCGCGTCACTGCACTCCTGCCTGGATGATAGAGTGAGACTCTGTTTCAAAAAAAAAAAAAAAGAAAGAAAGAATAAAAGAAAAGCAGTCTATCTAGTCATTATTTTAGTCAAAGGGAGGAGGCAGAGGTGAAACAAACAATTACTTGAGTGCAATTGTGATGAGCACTTCAAATAGTAAGTACAGGGTGCTGTTTTAATCTAAAAACTGAAGAATTAAGGAAGGCTTCCTGGAGGAAGTGACATATAATTAAAACTGGCAGTGTGAGGTACAATAAATGCTCCAGGAAGAAAAAGCCTTCAAAGGCCTTGAAGCAAGGAAGATCTTGGGGCATCGAGTTCAGCAGGGCTGGAAAGAGAAGAGTAAGGCCAAGTGTAATGGTCTGGTGAGAGAGGCCATGATTAGAGCCTATAAAGCCGCATGGGCAGCCATTGTAGGGTTCTAAACAAGTGACACGATTCAATTTAAAATTTTAAGATCAGGGTGCCTTCTGTGGGTAGAACAGATGGCCAATGCCGTGGAGGAGACCAATGCAGTGCTTCAACCCTGAAACACTGATGGCTTTAGGTAGGATGATTACACTAAAGATGAGAAAAATTGGTGGATACAAGGTAAATTGAGGAGGCAGACAAAACTATGTGGGAATTTAGGAAAACAAAGGGGTCAAGGATGATGCTTGCTTTCTGAGCTGAGGAGCCGGGTAGTAAGTGGTGCTATTCTCCTCCATCTGCCCCCTTAATCCAATTTTCATGCCACATCAAAAGAGTAATCTCTAAGATGAAGTTTAATCCCATAATTTTCTGCTTAAAAACCTCCCATGCTTCTCCAGTACTGACAGGATAACATGGAAAGAACTGAGATAGCTGTGCTCAGTGTGATGCAAAGGCCCTGCTCGTAAGGGGCCTAGCCTACCATTCCCATCATGGCACATATTTACTCTCCTATGCAGCAGCCACACAGTTAATTCTTCTGAATATTTTTGATCTGTGTTTGGTTCAATCCACAGAGGTGAAACCCATGGATACTCTTCTTATTTTGAGGGGTAAAATTCCTATTTATCCTTAAATTTCTGCTTAAATGATGTATTCTCCAGTAACCCTTTCCTAATATCTCAGTCATTGAATATATAAATATTATAGCTCTTCTCAGAACAGATTAAAAATACTTGGATACATCTGTGAATCTCCCCGATTCCCCAGTGTTGCTTTTTAGGAGACTAGCCATGTTTTACTTTATCTTTTTAATCTGTTGTAATGAACTCCAGTGGTATCTAGTGTATAGTAGGTGTTCAAAACACTTTCATTAAATACATCACTTTTACTGGGGAAATAACATACCAGTGCTGTCCAATAAAACTTTTTGCAATGATAGAAATGTTTTCTATTTTCACTGTCCAGTATGGTAGGTGCTAGGAAAATGTGGCTTGTGCAATTGAGAAGTGAATTTTGGATTTTATTTAATTTTAATTAATGTACATTTAAATTGAAATAACTACTATGTTGGACAGTACTGTAATAAATGATATTCATGTTTCTATAAATACCAACCAAAAACTATCACAGAATACTAAAAGAAGGAAAATTAGAACAAATGTTAAAGTTCAAAAAATACATCATGAATAGGTTATTACATAATTGAATTCTAGATACAATGACTAGCCCGTTTTTAGTAACGACATGGCAGTAGTTAATCTAATCTGACTGCCACATTTGATTATTCTTTTTGTTCCATCTATACATCCCACTTCTGTTCATTATCTCCTTCATTATCTCTTCATTTATAATCTTTCCCTTTCATTTCACTTGTACTGTCTTTTTGGTTTTCAATACTTTGAAATTCAAATTGCCTTTAGTTCCATTGGTGAACTTTGAAATACATTTCATAAAATCTGTTGCTATAGCTGAATACTAGATTTCCTGATTCAGTCGTGACATAAGAAAACGAAGATTAATTTGTATCATGAACTTTTTCATTTTCCTGTGAGGGTATCAGAAAGTTTTTCACATTTAGTATTATTCCGGTAGAAGGTACTTCGTTGCTCCCTGCCCCTCCCCTATGGTCAACTGTGTGGTCAGAAAATGTGGTCATTGCAAATCTTAGCCACTAGATGGCACTGGTGAGCCAGTGGGGTGAAACGTTTACTGGGCCGACTGCGGAATTTGATGGGTTCAAAATTAAGGTGGGGAGTAACAGTAAATATGTGAAATAAGTCAATGCTTGATTTTTTTTTTTTTAAGGCAACTAGTTGGGGAAAAATAAAACGTCCTCTTTTCATGTAAGTACAATGTTTAATGATTAAACTAGCGTCAGTTATAGCTTACCTCTCCTCTCCCCTGCTCCACTTTCACAGCTTCCCACCAGCTGCGCAGCCTTCTCCACCCTTCTTCAGTATTACAGGCTGACTGCAACCTCAGAGCTTGTGCGCAGGTTTTTTCTGCCTAGACTATCCCCGCCTCCTCCCCTCAAACATGTCTGCATGACTCATGTCTTTCTAGCCTTCAATCTTTTCTCAAACCTCACATTCTTAGACCCCACTGACTGCCCCTCAAATACTCTCATCCCTTTCTCTGCTTTATCTTTCTCCAAAGCACTTGTCTATCACCTTGTAACATCTATACATGTTTTTAGCTGATTTTTTTTTTTTTTCTCTTTTGGCTAGACATATTTTTGAATTACCCTATTTTTTAAGATCACAGAGAATGAAGATGATTTTGCAAAATATTGTAGACATTGTGTGTGGGGCGGGGTGAAGGTGGGGTGGATCCTCTAGCAGTAGACAGCCCGTGTCCAGTTAGGAGCAGAAAGACAGGGAGGTTAGCTACTACAGTTACCTTAAAAATTAGTCAAAAGAGGTTTCCAGGGTCTCATGTAATGACTAAGTTTGGCCTTGGAGGGCTATATCTGACTTAGTAAGAGCCTATAGGACCTTTTCTTAGAATCCCCCAATGTGCCCTACACACATCCTCACTCTGGTTAAGGAAGAAGCTGATTAAATAGTTGTTTTCCTTTGACCAACCACATCTTTCAATTACTGAATTTTACCTTCTTAGTGACTAACAGTTTGGTCTACCTACAAAGAGACAAACAAAATGGAAAGCAAAAATCAGTAATTTTTTAAACCTAAATATGTCAACAACTTTTCGTTTTGTTCCACAGTAAATTTACAAAGCCTTGGAGTCATTGTGCTTCTTGGAGACAGAAACACACTACGCAAATTATTATTATTATTTATTTTAAAAGGAAGATGGCAGGGGAATCATAGATTCACAGTTGCAAACTCGTCCAGGGTTTTCAGCTTTTTAGTAGTAATGTCAAATAACATAGCTACTTTAAATATTTTATCAAAGGTGACTTGGCATTCTTTGAAGAGTCTATCTCAGAAAATAGGTCCATTTATGCTTATAACAAAAGCAATATAGCTTAGACATTAAAATAACAATTTATTTTCTCTCACCTCATCTTTATGAATTTTCCAGTAGTGGGATCTTTGTAGGTACTTCCCAGTGCCACTTACAGAATTCATTCATTCAACAAATATTTACTGGGTACCCATCATATCCCAGTCACCTTGTTAAATACAACACATAGAAAAGGCTAAGTAAGAATAATCAATGTCTCTTGACTCCTAAAATTGTCATAAAGGTAATAATTTGAGAAATTACAGTACACAGGATGCCTACTCTAAGATGGGAAGCCCTGACTGCGGTGGAAGTACCTTAGGGAAGAGTGTGTCAGTGGAAGATTTCCAGAGGGATGTCCAGGTTGAGGTGTAAAGGAGAAGCAGGAGTTCACCAATGAAGAAGGGGAGAATGTGTCATGGGATCCACATGTGGGAAAATCCAGGGAGCAAAGAGAACTGGGAATAACCAAGAAAGTGACCGTTTCAGAAAGGGTAAAGTGTAAAGTTGGGGATAAGTAGAGGTGGGCGATTGCAGGAGGGGGAGGGGTAATATATGATGAGGTAAGCGAGGATCTTGACTTTATATTAGGGGCAAGGGAAATTTATGACAAGGTTTTAAACCCTTGCTATGCCTGCAGTTTGGAGAAAGGATTGAAGGCAGAGAGCTGAAGACAGGGAAGCCTACCACAATCTAAATGATGTAATTAGGGAAGGGATGAAGAATCACAGGATGTAGATTAATTCAAAATGTAGGAGGTAGAATGGGCTCAGCACTATGGCTGATTGTATGTAAGAGGTGAGGAGGATAAAGAAATAAAAGACAGAACTCAGGTTTCCAGGAAGGATATCTTATGGCTAGCTAGACCCTGAACTACAACATATGAGGAAGAGATGACTCGGGAGAGGATATGCTGAAAATAGTTTTGAGTTTGACATATCTAGGCACATATAGGTATTATAAAAAAGTTAATTGATACATATGATGGAATCAAGTCTCCAGAAGAAAACAAGCTAGAGATAGAGATCTGTTTTGATTATTTTTCTGTTTAATGGCACCTCTGTGTGTTTTGTAAATTAGAAAATAAATAACTAGCTGAGGTTACTCTCTGGACTCAACATAAAAGCATACGATTGTGCAGCAATAGGAAGGATTCTCTTTTTATGCCTTAGCTAAAAGGAATAGTAACTTTGTTCATCAGCTCAAAGATCTCACTGTTTGCTATTACTAGTGCAAAGATACAAAAATCCATTTGTAAGATACAACTGTACTTGAAGTCACAAGTATGTAGTTAGCATGCCTCCTTAAAGTAAGGTAGTAATTGCCTAGTGATTCGTTGTTAATCTGTCTATTCAAACTGATTTTCTGACTCTTAAAAATAGCAGAAATGATATAGGGCTTAAATCAATTTGGTGTGGAAAATGAGTTTTCACTCCATATCCTAGAATTTCAGCATTAAAAAGAAATTGCTTCTAAACGATAGAGCTGACATACACACACAAAAAGAAAAACATGTACTACTCAAGACCTCACATTTCAAAATTCGCTTGTTGGCAATTCATGAACTCTTGTGTTTGGGGAATTCCCTGTGCTGGAGGATGCAGCAGAAAATAAGATGGACCCAGTGTCTGTGCTCAATGACTTACGGCTCTAATTTCCAAGGTGGAACCTACTGCTGCTGCTAAGGTCTGTGGGAAAAAGAAGAGTGTTTATGAAGTATGTTTCATAACAGCATTCCTCATATAGAAAATGGTTTTAATCTGTCTCACATTGAAACAACATACAATTATATCAGCAATATTTACATAACATTATGAGTTATTTTTCTTACTGTGTTATATATTTTAATTCAAGGGATTCTTATAACCTTGTGAAGTGAACAGAATTGTTATTCTCATTTTAAACATGAGGAAGTCAAGACAGAAAAGTATTTAGTGTTTAGCCTGAGGCCACTAAGCTAGGAGATGATGGACCTATGGTCAAATAGCTGAGTCCGTTCTCAGAGAAGTTTACCTTTTTTTTAAGCAGAGGAGGTATTGTTATGGTGGTAAACACATTATACATTTTGGAAAAATTATTTTTAAGTCTGGAAGTTAGCAAACCATGAATTTTCAATTTATTAGCAAATGGTACATATTGCAGATTGTTTAAGTACCTGGGGAACAGTGTTTTATATACATACTCATAAGCAAATTCTGTATTATTATTGTATAATTTTATATTTAAACTTAGCAGACAAGATCACTCTAGTTTCAACCTGAAAACAAAGCTAATTAAAAAATTAGCTAACTAACTTTGAAGAATAACTCTAAAAAGCTATTTACTAACTTTTAGTTATACTGAATTTTATACGGGGCTATGCTCAACATTTTGCTGGAAAGTTGTGTTTACTAAGTGTCTGTGTTACCTTAGGGACAGCCAAAGATGACAGTGAGTCTTAGCCTTCTCTAGGTCATAGCACGTGTAGAAATGATAGTATCTGGAGGCACACTGGGAGAAGTAGGCAAGGCTACTGAACACTGGAGACCACTAGCCACAGTCTCCTGCCTTGTCAGTTGCTCTGAGGCTTTAGGAACCACTATTCGGGCGCAGTTGGGACCAATCCTCCCATGACACAGTAGAACTGCCTTGAGAAGCTCTGGCTTAAAATAATAAGCTGGGCTGAGATTTGGGGAAACTGAACAACTCGCTACAGAAACATATTTTTCCTACCTCCCACATCTCAATTACTTATTTCCAAAGAAAGAGGAATCATACCACAATTTATAACTACAAAATAAAAAATCATATATGTGATAGAAATGCTCTTCCAGTAAATTAGTCCATTGAACAGACTTTTGAAAGACTGAAAGGTCATGAAGTGTAAGGCATTAACATCAGAGTCATCGCAAACTTTTTATTCATATGCTTTTATATAAATGTTTTCATTAGTTATAGCTTTTATGATATGAAATAAAAACATTCAAAAGGGCTTGACCTATTATATTTAACTAGGCTCAGTGAAGAACCAGGAATTCAGAAGACTGAGAACAGATAGTTCATCTGCAGTGAGCTGCAATTTCAACAGATATCATCATACAATAATAATAATAATATATAATAAGGAAATATCAAACAAATATATAGGGGTTCAAAGAAGAAAGAACACTTATGAGATTGTGTGAGAAAGAATTATTAGGAGAGCAGACATCTATTAATGGATGGGCTCCCAAATTCTCCCATATCAACAGATGAGGATAAGGGAGGGGACAGGGACATTAGGGGATCCCAAGTGAATAACAGTGCAAACAGCACCATAAGGGGAGAATATGCACCCTTGCATCCAGAAACCAGAGGCTGCATCTGCTTGATTCTATTACATATGAACAAATGTATATTAAAATATGTATCATAAATGAGTAGAATGATATAACATTGGAAAGCTAGTGAAGCTGATAGAAGTATTAGAATCTCAGGGATCCCAGTAGGATGACATTTGGCCAGTAATGAGAAGCCACGGAAGTTTTTTGAGCAAGCGAGTCATAAAAACAAGGCTATAAAGAAGAGAGAATAATCAGATAAATCTGTGTAGAAGAGATTAGAGAAGGCAGGTGTTGTAATAATATGGGTAACAGACAGAGTACATGAACTGCCGCTTGATGATCCTAATTAGCTCCAGCATTACATCCTTGAAATAATCTTCTGCAGCACATATTATTATCCCTATTTTATAAATGAGGATATCAAGGCCCAAGTCGGTACTTTGTTGAACTCCATAGTTCAGGCTCTTTCTGCTGCACTGCTCCTTCCTTCCTGGAAGCTTCCTTCCTGGAAGCGCAGGAAGTGAAAGCGGGCCACTGAGAGAAATACCATGATGGACTCCATCTAGAAGAATGAGGAATCACTCCAGGTGACACTGAGGATCTGGTGGTCAGAGAATAAGTTTCCCCAGTCACCTAGAATCTGAATGGAGTCCCAGGTAGGAAAGGAATATCAGGTTTTGTGAGTGATTGGGCATAAAGGTAGATTCGTGGGCGTTGCTCACAGAGGCTACAGTTGGTGAGAAAGAGATCAACCAAAGAGGAGAGTGCTGGGGCAGAGTCTTCGGTCATTCATATGTCAGGATACACAAGGTGAGAAAAGTGTTGATGAGAAACATCAAAGACTAATATTCAGATTTAGTGTCTTGGTAAACATTAAGCTCAAAAAAGGTTTAAAAATAATTTTAAATCTCTTAATTTAAAATAATTGTTAAACAGTTCCTAAAGTTTATTTTTTCCCAGAAAAAAATGGTGTGGGATGAAAAATATACATAAACAAATAGTAAAAGGTGGTTCTTAAATTTTTCTTTTCAATTTGAGAATGATCAGCATGCTGTTAAATATTTCTAAATTGAACAAGGTAGGGTAATATAAGATTACAGAAAATTGCTTTTTAAGCAATTCATGGCAGAAACTGTGAGAGTTTTATCAAAGTCTCATCTGAAGAAAATCTGATAAAATGAACTGTGACAATAAGTATCTCCATAGCAACAGGTTTGAATAATAGACATCTGGTATACATACTGTATCCACAGTAGTACTATCTGTTATTAATTCTTTTAGATCTCAGCGGTTCTTCCCCAAGTCTGCCCATAAAACTCAGCTGGCTTTGCTGCAGAACTGTAGACTAAAATAGGTGGTAAAACTCATCCTTTTTGAGAGGATTGGATACTATTTTAGGTATTTATTAAAAGCAACAGGTGGTCTCTCTCATCTGTGGGGTATCTTCAAGTTCTAATTCATTTTCCTACTTTTTACTATTTATCTGAAGTGACTTGGCAAGAACAAATAGAACATTTAATATTAAAGAAGTCAATAACTAGTGAGACCTACTGTCACCATTAAATTCAGTGGTTGGTTTTAGGTGAACAACTGGTGTGGACACTTGCGTAGGACCTAATTTGCTATTCCCCAAAATATGCAGTCAAAACACTAGCTTTAACCTTTTGAAGAACGCAACAGATAACATAATTCCTTAAAGAATATACAGATAACATCTGAAAGCAGAAAATAGTATAAATTCCAATGGAACAGGAGCTTTAAAAAGTACTATTTGTGCTTAATTAAACTTGGTTTGAAATGAAAAAGGTAAAGCAGGTGTCAATTTGTATGCAAATATTTCATTATACAGTAGTGTATTTTCTCTTTAGAAAAGAAATGCAAATTTTATACTGACATATTTGGGTTTCTAATAATGATTACATTCAGTCTTAAAATTGAGTGGTTCAATAGTTTAGAAGAGTCTAACTTATTAAACTTGTTAAACTTGTCTCAAAGACAAAAATATTTGTATCAATAGTGATTAGTTCACTATTCTAACTGGGACTTGAGAAGAAAATAAGTCAAAGTGAGCTAAGAACTCATCTTCCTCCATGACACCATCCCACACCAAGTATTTTATATCTGTATGTGTAAATATTAGCTAATTAGCTAATACCCATGGAGGATAAGAGGCAGGGGAAATATACTGCTCAGGAAGAGAGATGCTGGGGCTGGCAATGTCAAGACTGCAGATCTGTGTCTTGGCAGTGCCTGGTTTTACATCAGACTTGTTCAAATGATACCCAAGTTGTTTCTCCTGCTTTTCGTAGTACAGGAAAAATGAAGATTGGAGAACTGAGAGTTGGAGAATGACTAAACCATCTTTTTTTGTGTGCACAACAGCTAGTTAATAGTCCTATTTATCTTTAAATGACTGCTGTAAAGAGATCTTATTCTGGCTGAAACATGAGGTGGCTAGAGGCACTCAAAATGAATTGTGTTTTCATTATCAACCAATTCCAGAAAGAATCCCTCATTATTTATGAAAAGGATGACAAAATAAAATTGTGCAATTTTGTTGAAGTGATATTTCAACTTTCTCCCATGGAACAGAGGTAGAGGACTGTATTCCACTTCTTTGTTAATTTTATCAACTTATCATTATTATTTTTACTAGAAGTTAGTGCAACCCAAAGAATGATTTGCAGACCAGCATCTTCAGCATCACTTGAGACCTTCATAGAAATGCAAATTCTCAGGCTCATTCAAGACCTACTGAGTCAGAATAGCTGGGGGGTCTGGCTCAGGAATCTGTGTTTTAACAAGCTCTCTGGGTGATTCCTATGTACACTGAGGTTTGGGAAGCACTGCTTTGGACAATGAGGGAGGCACTCAAAAAAAGATAGGAGTGCAAAGTAGGCAAGCTTTGTGCTGCTTCTTTCCTACTGAAGCTAAGTTAAAAGACAATTACTCAGAAACCAAAGGAAGACTCTCCTGGTCTCCTGAGAAGACATAATCCTATCGGAGAGCAAACTTACAGAAATAAAGAACCATTACTTCCAGAATGACATATCTCCTCAGCAGGGTGGGGATGGGGATCACATTCGCTGTATTATAGGGCACCAAATCCTAATACAAATGTATTACAGTGTTCAAGACAAATTTTGCATTACCAGCACTACTGCTGCCCTCCTTTAGTATGAATATTTATAAATAAACATCACAATAATTCCTACATTTCTGGTCTAAGTTGCTAATACTGTATACACTTATGATATGGCTGTCTTACTTCACAAGTGTTTATCAGCACATTCAACCTGGAGGCTTCACCCACCATTTACAGACAAAGCAACTGTGGTTCTGTGAAGGAAATTTTATGTATAAATAAAGTGTAATTTTTACTTGTAAATGGTAGGTTCCAACTTAGCAGTTAATGACTAAAGAGTAATGATCCTAGAATTGGAGTTATAGAAGTAGCAAGCCCTTCTCCTAAGAACAGGGCAAAGTGCTTCCTAGGAAGCTAGAACATAAACTTAGGACAACCCAGCAGTAACACTTGCTTTCTGAATATTATTAACCAGGAGAATATTGGGGTGAAAATCAAATTAAAAACCTAAAAAATATTATGTGTGACACTGTAACAATTTAAAAAATTAGGGGAGCTATTACCATCCTACCATTTAAACCTTCAAAAGCCTGAGGATATACAATGAGACTGAGATAAATGAAACCATTATCTGGTGAGTCTGACCAATTTAAAAATTAGACCACTTATTATCTCCCCTGTAGCTATTCTATTTCCCAACTATCATTATTTAAATTTTTTTTTTTCATTTCTACAATTATTTTTTATGAAAACAAAAGAAATATTTTTTTGTGGTCAATGATGATATTTTTAATACTTATTTTATCTATCTACCAGCAAAGAAATATCCTAATCTTGAGGGGAAAATAGTTTTATTTTCATTTTAGTAGACATCATAACAGCTTTTGATTAGATCCAGATGATTAATCATTATTTTCATTAATTATTCAGACAAATATGTTTATATATTATATTTCTCCTTCCTGACAACAAAGGACCTCTTAGCAAACTTGATTAATTTGTTTTGACTCCAAATGTGTAAAATAAATAGTAGTTGTTTTCAGCAACTTGAAGAAAATTAAGAATGAATAGACTAAAATAATACTAGAAAAGCATATTGTTTTAAAAAATTGTTGAAACTTTGTTGTTAACACAAAGACAAAGATGCCTCAGAAAATGTTATGGTAATTTGAAAGTTTTCTCAAGGTATATTGTCAATCTGCACATAAAAAAGTTAAATAATTAATATAAAAGAAAAACCCCTTTTGTAAATTAAAAAAATTCTCTAAGCAAAGCAGAGGTATTTTTGAAATTAACAGACACACAATTTCTGATGAACAATGCAATTTTTGTTTATATAAATGTACTAGACTAGGATATATTCAAAAGCTTGGTGTATACATATATATTTATTTATATTTATTTGCCCCTGTATAAGTAGTGATGTTTAAATTATTTAGCTGATTCAAGAATTCTTTTAATCATGAAAATGGTATCTATATGCTTGTAAGTAATTTGTGGTTCTTTTCATATCATATAATTGACAAGCATAAAATGAAAATGTTAATAATACCAAAATGTATAGTGTTTATACTTTTTTTTTAGTTTTATGTGATTTTTTTTAACCTGCCTTAAGTCATGAAAGCCAGTAAACAAGCCCAGCAAATAAGGTACATTGTCTTTTTCATAAATAGATCTGTAAAATGTTTTTCAAACAGCAGGTGGCAATCTCTGTAAATCTGATTGCAGCAGGACTATCTTGGCTCTATATATGCAGATGAAAGACAGTTTTAAAAGACCAGTTAAGAACTGTGGTATGCTCAGACTGGTTTAGATAACATCAAATATTGAAGGGGTTGATTTAATTATGTTTACTATTCTGTGAAATTTCTCCCTAGGCAAAATAAATGTTTTTGTTTAATACATCTTAATTCCTCTTATGCAGCACTAGAGGAATTTCACAGTGCTAATCTGAATAGGTATCATCCTCTTAATAACCCTGCATGCTGATTACTTCTTATATTGAATTCATATGGCCTTAAGAATTAGTAAACCTAATTTTAGATTTTTTATTTATTTTATTTTCTTTTATTTTGAGATGGAGTCTTGCTCTGTCGCCTAGGCTGAAGTGCAGTAGTGCAATCGCGGCTCACTGCAACCTCTGCCTCCTGGGTTCAAGCTATTCTCCTTCCTCAGCCTCCTGGGTAGCTGGGATTATAGGTGCATGCCACCACAGCTGGCTAATTTTTGTATTTTTAGTAGAGACGGGGTTTCACCACATTGGCAAGTCTGTTTTCGAACTCCTGACCTCAGGTAATTCATCTGCCTCGGTCTCCCAAAGTGCTGGAATTACAGATGTGAACCACCATGCTTGGCCCTAATTTTAGATCTTTTTAAAGCTCCCCCAAAACTCCAACTGACATATTGTTACTATTAAAATCCAGTTCTGTTGTTATTCTAGTGTTGTACTATGAGAAGTCTTTATAATTCTAACTATGGAAAAATACAAAGCTTTGACTCCTGGATATCTCTTAGAATACCTTGGTTTTTCTAGTTGAAACAATCATGTGAGATAAAGGCAGAAATTCATAGCATTCGGAACTGAAAAGGAACCTCAAAGATCCCACAACCAGCTGTACTCACTACCCCCAGGAATCAGACAGCCAGAGAGATCAGTTAGCTTGCTCACAGAGTTACTAGCAGCAACAGGACTTTAAGTGG
Organism: Rhinopithecus bieti; assembly: GCF_001698545.2. Classification (NCBI taxonomy): domain Eukaryota; kingdom Metazoa; phylum Chordata; class Mammalia; order Primates; family Cercopithecidae; genus Rhinopithecus; species Rhinopithecus bieti. Next base: position 481,607 of record NW_016804856.1, read on the forward strand.
GTCTTCAAATTCTCTAGGTTCAGCACGTTGACACTGTATTGTCAAGTTTTAAAATTCTGTCCTATCACATCTTTGGTATGTTTATAGTATTTTTCTTAGGATATCATTATAAAATCCTGACTTTCACTTACTTATTGAGTCCTCAGTGTGTCAATAATATTTTAATGGAATGTACCATGATTAGGAAGAAGTTTTTGTTCTAAATGATCCTGTAAAATATGTGCTGTATAATCTGGGCAGTTTCTGGCCTTTCATTATTTTCTCTGCTTATATGTAAAATCTTTTAATGTAGCAGGACTTTCATTTTTTCATTAGCATTAAGACTTTATACTTCCATTTTTTAAAAATGCATTCCTCATAGGAATTTCCTTTACCAATGAAAAATGGGGCAAAGGCAAGTAAATGTAGATAACCAAGGTCACACATCAAGGTGAGAGTAATTAGCAACAGAACTTAAAAGCATCTGAACGTCAGCGACACTTCTTTATCTTCTCATTCATTTCTTACGTCTTTACATTTCCAGTACATATATCCCAAGGCAACTTGTTTTTTATTCTCCACAAACAAATATTTCACACGGAACAATTCTATGACACATAAACAGGGAATGCCCCACATAGTAGAGAAAAAAGTAAATTGCCACCTATCATTAGTAGTCCTTTAGTTGAGGAAGTATGACCCTTAACCAATGACAATATTTTTAAATCTTTTTTTTTTTCAGGTTACAAATGTTTCTTTTGAGATAAATTGGGTTCATTCTCACCAGGGCATCGCTGCTCACTGCATCTTCTCACTTCTTCACCCATTCCTTCACATTGCTGCCCTGTTATCACCGCACCCTGACAGGTCCTTATTCGCCTTTCCCAGCCACCATCACAGGACTTGGAACAACCACTCCAATGGCCCCAGTGATTCCACTGACCATTGGCTGAAAGAAATGTTTCATGGTCAATGTCAGTCGTCTACCACATACTGCTTTAAAAATTTTAAAATCTGAGAATGTTACTACCCCTTCCATTTTTGTTAATCTACCACTGTGAATAAACTTTTCAAATATTTAACTTACAGGTCATATATAGAGCATTGAGATGAACAGTGTAAAAAAGTGTAAAAAGTGCAAGCTCAGTGCTAAACTTCCTCAAATGTATTCATAGTTCATCTCCTGAATTTTACTACTTTACTAGCATGGCATACAGTAGAATAAATTCTGGTATAATTGGCTTCATTAATAAACACACACACACACACACACACCCACACACACACACACACACACACACACATATATATATATATATATATATATATACACACAGTAAAATAATTCTGGTATAATTGGCTTCATTAATAAACACACACACACATATATATATATATTATATATATACTGATTATCTTATTTCATAGTTCTGGCATAGTTCTGACACATTTTATAATGTGCCCTTTATATGCTACGAGTGCCCATTATATGCAGGAATCAAGCCATACCTGTACATTCAGGGTTGTAGCACTCTCTGCTTTCTGCCCATGGCCCTCTGCATTCGGAGCCTCCATGGGCAGCTGCAGTGCACTGCCGGCTTCTCTGCTGAGTCCCATTCGAGCACGTTACTGAGCACTGGCTCCATGAACTCCACTCTTGCCACTGTCCATCAACTACCAAAGCAGAAAAAGAGACAGTATAAGGATATCTTCCAATAGGAGAGGCTGTACAGAAACTACCTGGTGAAACCACCCTTGAAGACGAACCCCTATCAATGGACTATGAATTAATACAATGGAAGGTCACACCAGCATGAGATTTTATTAACTCCCCAAATATTATTACCTTATTTTCTCACTTTTATTTTCTTTTATATATCCAGCATATCTTTTTTGTTTTGTTTTGTTTTGGAGATGGAGTCTTGCTCTGTTGCCCAGGCTGGAGTATAATGGCACGATCTCAGCTCACTGCAACCTCTGCCTCCTGGGTTCAAGCAATTCTCCTGCCTCAGCCTCCCAAGTAGCTGGAATTACAGGTGCCCACCACCACACCCCAGAATAATTTTTGTATTTTTAGTAGAGATGGGGTTTTACCATGTTGGTCAGGCTGGTCTCAAACTCCTAACGTTAGGTGATCCACCCACCTCGGCCTCCCAAAGTGCTGGGATTACAGGCATGAGCCACTATGCCAGAGCTCCAATATATCTTTTGATTCACTTATTTCTTCAAAAATATTTATTGATCACTCAAACATGCAACACATTGTGCTAGGAGATGGGGTACACAAAACAGTGAACAAACTAAATACTGAGCAAGACCTTATCGAGCTCATGTTTTAGAGAAAGAACCCCTAGAAATAAACCAGAAATTGCATGCTAGATAAATCAATTACATGGCAGTGTTGCAAAGGATAGTTTCAGGACATTGTGAGATAAGACTTTGGAAGGTCCAGAGAGTCTTCCTTGACAAACTGAAGCTTCAGGCAAGCCTTGAAGGATAATGAGAAAATACTTAGGATAAAGGTATGTTCCATGCAGAGGAATATACAAAGGTCTTTGGAAGAAGAATCATGGGCATTTCCAGAAACTGGAAGAAGGTCATTGTGAAAGGCATCTAGAGTGCTGGGTGAAGAGAGATTGCAGAAGTTTTAAAAAAGAGAGGCTAGATTTTGCAAAACTTTCATCAGCTGTATTAAGGATTTTGAGTATTATTCTCAGATGTTTAAGAAGCCATTGAACAATTTAAATAATAAATTCTATTATCAGATCTAGCATAGGATTGAGGCCAAATTACAGAAGTTGGGAAGGATCTGAGTTGTGATGATGAGGCAGTGCAGATGCAATGTCTGGGAGAGATTAGAAAGTTACTAGGAATGGGTGGTGAGAAGAAACTGAAGAACTGGCCATGGGAGCTGAAGCAAAGAGAGGATCCAGGTGACTCTTAGATGGCTGTTTTCTGGTGACTGGAATTTAATATAGACTGCTGAGCTTGATTTATCTTTGGGAGATTCAAATTGAGATTCATGTATTCATTCATTCATATAACTTTTGAGAATCTATTAGTCATCAGATACTGATAGGTGTTAAGAATATACACAGAAATAAAAGAATATAAATCCTAACCTCAAAAATTTTATAACTTAGGACATTCTGCATGCAAGCAGGTAAATAAATACATAAATAAAAGTTTAAAGACAATGCCATGTTAACATGAAACATGAAGTATTTAGGCTTCAGAGGACATACTGCATCTGTTGGGGATGTAATTATAATAGACATAGAGTGCTGAGTTATGGATAATTTAGATCAAGTCAGCATTGACAAAGGCACAATCCCATATGCCACAAAATAGAAATGAGCAAAGGATTTAACCAAAAATACTTTCCAGATTAGAATGTGCAAACTAGCATGTAAATGTTATAAATGCATCAGTTTATGGAAGTCTACTTTTTTCCAATATCAGTTCATGGTTCTTAGTCAATTTGATCACACATGAAAGAGAATTCACCACAAATCCAAAATTTCAAAATAAGCTAATATTGCTATGAAAATCAATCCAAATAAACAAGAAAGCCTGGCAGAATATAATAAGTACCTTCAACCTAACTTCAAGCCTAACATGTAGGTATTAAAAAGAGGTTGTTTAATAGGTATCTAGCTGTACTTAATAAACCCTTTATGAGATTTTATAAAAATCACAAAATGTCAATTTAATCATTCCATTAACGTAATTTTAGCATCTCACTTTATTAAAAGTACCTGATACAATCATATTGGCTATGTAGTCTATTTTCCAGACTAAAAAGAAAATTCTAGTGAAGCAATAGGATATTATAAATTATATATTTCTCCTCTATTTTAGCTTTAAACATGAGTGCATTTTCATTTCAGAATTTTCTATTCAAAGATAACATTTATTAAGCTTGCAGTATGAAGCCTCACCATCCTAAGCATTCTGAGAAGGGTTTATAAAAAGAGATTCATGCCCTACGCCTTACAATCTATTTGGCAAAAGGATGTACAGTTATGCACACTATTGAGAACATTCAGAAAGAAAGCAGCACATTAACAAAGGTGAATTAGGTGCTGCTAAGCTAATCTTAGTGCTTAGTGACTAGAATAAAGGACTATGTGATGTCCTTAAGTATTCTGGCTTAAGGTAAATTTTGATTATGATTTATTATGAAAGCAATAGTTATATGCTTTCTGGCAAAGAGAGGAAAAGACTGTCTAGTGAAGATGTGATGTCTAGAATAAGCAAGTCAAATGTGGAAATCAGAGAGAAAACAATTTGGCAGGGGACTGTATTTCTATGAAGAATTAGGAAGGACCTTGCTGAGATGATATTAGGAAGAACAAGAACATCTATTTGTGAAGTGTTTTGCTCATCAGGCTTTTACTGAAATAAGACTGCATCAATAATAAAAAAATGTTTTGAGACTTTAAATTCATATATTTATAGTTCTAGTTGTTCAATCCCTTCTGACCATGTACATATTCTGTGTTAATGTTAAAGCTTAAGAGTGAGTTAATATTAGAAATCTGAGGACAATTTGAGGTTCAGTGCTACTATAAACATCCACAAAACATGTATTTTAGATGGGGTCAGTTTTGTTCACAAAGTCAGTAACAGAAAAAAATAATACAATTGAAGATGTATCAAGTGGGCATTTTTTGCGATTTTATTTTACACTGAGAACCAAAATATCCTTTTATTGAAAATTAATGGCACTGTTTTATTTTTTTTGCAAGCTTTTAAAATTATTTTAAATTATACTTTAAGTTCTAGGGTGCATGTGCACAACATGCAGGTTTGTTACATATGTATGCGTGTACCATGTTGGTGTAATTACACTGTTATGAAGGAATTGGCTTGACAAAATAACTCATTGGATATAAAAAACAAAGGAGGAAAGGCCTAATATTTCTTTAGTGTGTCAAGTCCAAATCATTGAGAAAATAGATAATTGAAAAGTCAGGTAGGAGAGGAATATATAAATTTAACTTAAAAAACTAGACAACAGACTATATATACACACACACATATATATACACATATAATATATACACATATATACACAGACATTATATATATATGTTTATATATATATGATTTTTAGTGCCAAATATGAGACATTGTTTTAAGTTTTTCTTTTCAGTGATATTCTGGATTAAAAAAAATTAATGGATTTGTTTTACGGGTCATAGCCCCATAACACTTCTGGGAACAGTAGTGTCATTTTACTGAATGAGAAAAAAATAGAGAACAGGGAAGCTTTGGGGAGGTGGAAATTAAGAATTCTGTTTTGGATATTTAAGCATTTCCAGATAGAATTTGTGCATTATCTTTTAGGGATAAATGTAGAGAAATGTAAAAATAAACCAATCTATCATATAATATATCTCTATTTCTTTTTTAATAACCACTCATCTAGGTTCTCCGAGATGTGAAGGAACAGCTTTTTTCTTGTTATCTGATGTTTAACTGGGGAGCTAAAGTGGGGAGGAAGCTGCTTCTCCTTCAACCCTGCATCCAGGCTTGGCTTTTTTTATTTTATTTTGTTTTGTTTTATTTTATTTTATATTTTATTTTA